>NC_039482.1:2037094-2120073 GCF_003590095.1 Trichoplusia ni | reverse complement strand
TAACTAAAAGACATCCTTCATAAACGAAGTACAAATAATACTTATATATCCTCTTATAACATCCCTACAAATATTATAAATGCGAAAGTAACTCTGTCTGTCTGCCTGTCTGTTACGCTTTCACGTTAAACCACTGAACTGATTTTAATGAAATCTGTTACAGATATAGAGTTGACCTTGAGAAAAAACATAGGATAGTTTTTATCCCGGACTTCTTTTGGAAACGCGATATAACCGACCTCGACGCGTGCGAAGCCGCGGGCGAAAAGCTAGTTACTGATAACTCGTGAATTCCTCGATTAGACAAGTATACGACGAACAGTTTAAACACACGGTACCCAAGTTCTGCTTGCTTCAGCATTCTTAGTACAAATTGGAACTATCAGCATTTGGCTAAATTTCTCCTCACATAGTTTGTGTAACTAATATAGTTGCGGGTTCAGTTATTAGACACGCTCATAACTTACCTTTAAGTCGACTGAGCTGAACCTAAAATGTAAACTATTTCATAACTTCGTAGCGCAGTGTAACTTACTCGCTTTACTTAAAGGCTGGTATACATTATGTATTTTAGTACATTTGGAGTGGCAAAAATTAGGAAACGAATGGTTATAAAGCGAGTAGCTAGCTTTGACAAGTTCTACTGAAACGCTCTTCTAATAATTACATGATCACTCATGTTCAGTTCAGTCAATTAAGACTAGGTGTAAACCAATCAAAAACTACAAATTACACACACAACCACTCTACGGTTTCGAAATTTCGCTCTCTTCTATCGATAATCGATAAATTGATTGTTTTGGGCTGGTTGTTTTTTCGTAGCTCCGTTGTCTGTGTTATCGAGGTCCTAGCGAGCTAAAATGTATAATTCCGACGGTAAAAATATGTTAATACTCTCCTGTTCCAAATCAAGGTTAAGCTATACGCCATTTTTCTAAGGAGAATTTAATTAAGATATTTGGAAGAACACTGACTTATAGAACTCTTCCTCTTTGAACTCCTCAGCCCGCCGCCTCCAGTACCTCCGAAGCGCCGGCTCATCTCTTCACCAGCATCAGTCTCCTTCAGAGAACTCTCCCTGTCCTCTTCCACAAGTTTCGTTTCATCAATTGATTCTGTAGTGTTGATAACAGGGATTATAAATCAGCTTTTGTAAAGGCGAGATATGGTAGGAATTGTAATCGTGTGTTGGTGACTCAGTTAATGTGACTTGATCCTGTAGCCTGAGGCTACTTTAGACGGCGGCGCCGCGTTCGGCGATAATTTAGACCTTAACAATTAAAATTCATGTTTAATGGCTACATTTTACGCCAGATATCACTATATTTTGGTTCAGCGATAGGAACAGCTGCACTTATTTGATCACAGCATCGGCTACATCAAGCACCAGCAAATGAAGCGATGTTTTAAGATACGATATGCCTGTGGCTACATTACGCGTGTGTTGAAATGCGCCAGTCACTGATATCTGGCAGGTTGAACTAAAACTATGTAACTAGTATCGATAAGTGATATTTCGAATCATGATTTTGCATATAAAACTAGCTGTTGCCCGCGACTTCGTTCGCGTGGCTAGAAGTTAAAAGTTAGAAAATTTGAACGAACGAACCTCCTCAATATATGGTCTATTATAAACAAAAATATTTTCCAATTTGTACCGGTAGCTCCTGAGATAAGCGCGTTCAAACAAACAAATTCTTCAGCTTTATAATATTAGTATAGATTTTAACTTGAATAGAAACACTTATTGTAAGTAACGTAGTAGTAGTAGCGCGACGTACGATAATTGTGTTTCTGTGTGTTCCGTCAATGTTTACAAACTTGGCAATCGGCGCGGGCATATCTACTTCACTATCACGGTAGATTTTAAATGTACCCTCAGACTTAGTATAAATGTGGAATAAACACTGCATTCCAATTGAAACAATAAGCAACCTTTTGCGTCTGAAAGTCAAAATTGACGGGTACTATGTTGTGAGATAGAGATGGTGCCTTTTCGCTTCGTTCGACAACTCAGGGGAAAAAAGCAAAGCTAAACCTCACCTTCTTCAAATATCTTCGAAAGTTTTCAGCGGGCAAACGATTAGACGTTTCTATCTACCAAAAAACACCGACCAATATTCCGTCTTCAGAAAGGCTTTAAACCATGCACCAGTTGTCAACTGCTTACTATAAAAGGTGATAGGTCGCCAAAACAAATATGAACAGTTTCTGATACCAACCTCCTTCATATTCTCCTTCAAGAGACATTCCTCACGTTCTACTGGAGGCTTGGTAGTGATCGCGGCTTTTGCCGGCTCTGAACGTCATGCGCTAAACGTCCTTCAGTTCTTCGTATAACCTGATCAGATAAATAAGGGATAGGATACTGCAGTATTAGACAGAAAGACATATTTTTACTTATTCTTTTGTTTCAGGTGGAATATGCTTAGCAATTAATACTAATTTTTACAGTAAAATTTACCCATCCTACTAAAACCTACTGAAGGTACTAATCAACAACATTTTTAAACAAAAGAGTGATTTTCAAATAGGAAATAGTATATAAACGAACACTATACTCACTCAACTTACTTCAATTTCAACAATCTATTAATAATTAAGTATGATTATGTACGTCACTGCCGCCGTATCAAATAGCTATTTCTAAGTATCTACATAAGCTAATTAATTAGCTACCTTTGACGTATTAAATGATATAAGGACCTATGCGCTATGGCCTGAATGATGTCATCGATCTGTCGCTCGTCCTCCGGCCTGAGATCTATAATCGGTATGTCGAGTATCGTTTCACTGTCGGCCTCCATAACACATCGGTAACGTAGCACTGCTTTAAGGAGCTCCCTGGCGCCTTTAAGTTGCACCCTTGCTGTTTCACCCCATTCTCGTTCCAATGTCCTTAAATATAGATGCCATGTTGAAGCAAGCGTGTGGTCAGCCGAATCTGAGCAACCTCATGATGACGTGTAACTAGACGTTTGGCGTCAGTATTTTGATCAGTTATTAAATTACGCTTAAATACGTTTAGCGTATTTGGTTGTATTTGATATTTTCGGTCACTATATTTGAGCTCGTAACTCCGTAATAAGAAACTAGTTTCAAGAGGAAATAATTGAAGCTTATTAAGCCACTGCCCTATTTAAATCAATCGATTACTTCTTAGCAAAAGTTACATTTCTGCTTACGATCTAGAATTTATAATACTGGCTTATCATTTTTGTACCTAACCGACGTATAACAATAAGTTATTTTTAGGTACGTACATATTTTAGGATCTACCACATCTGATATTGAATGACGAAAGGAATATTTAAGTATACATGTAATAAATACATTTACAGTACCTCAATCTCAGTAAAAATGTATCACCTTAAAATATAAGCCCGCGGAAGCCTTTCAGGCAGCACGTTTTCTGGTTTCATAGGTTTAGGCACGAATACCTCGTAGGGTCGCATCCAATGGTAAAATCCTTTTCCAGAATCCTTCTTTAAGTCTTTGTAAGTCATGTACTTAGGTTTCCCAGCTAATTTTGAGTCCATAAGCCATTTCTGAAGATAACATGTGTTTTGAAATATTTACGCTAGGTTCATAGGTTCTACTTAAATAGTCACATAGACAAACCTCGGACTCCGTGAGGTGCACCGGAGTAAGCATGGAAACCAGACTTCTGTGGTCCCCAAATGTGTCGTACTGGTTTATTGTACACCAGGGCTGCCAGCGACACTTCCTCTTGTATTGCTCCAGTAGCGACCGGTTAATGAGTTCCGCGCAAGTAAGTTCTCTAAATGATATTATAGTCTTTATAACTCTTTACAGGCTTGGTTGAATGATTATAATCATTGATCAAGAAGATAATCATAGTGCGATGTGTGAACATTGGTGAATTGCGATGAGATATTGGCGATTAGTTTTGGTGGTAAAAGTAACGAATGTTTTATGCCATACCGCATAAAACTTGGTGAACTTCATGATCTAAGTCGCCCAGGCGTAGGTAACATTTTCTTTATAGATATTACGGTTATGAGTTTATGCAGACTCGCTGGCATTATTGCATTATCGTATGTCTTAATCTGACAGGAATGCAGAGAACGAAACACAGTCATACTTTTTTGAATCTAATGTCATCTCAACAACTAACATCCTTTAGTGCCGTGGATAATTTGTTATTACGCTTCCTAAACTGTCTACTTCAGTAACTTTTCAGTGGACTAAGTGCTAGTTTAATTTTGAAATTCCTGTTTCATTCATAGATGAAAGGAAAGCTACAGAGATTTAGTTATAAATATTATTAAGGAGGGGGTTGAAGTCCGAGCGTTTGAGTGATTTCATGAGCTAATATGAGAAAGATGGAGGGAGCGGACCGATAATAGTACTAACAGTGATGTTAATAAAAGCAATTATTTACCTTTTCAGAATAAAGAATCGAATATTTTTTGCTAGATATATCTCTCTACATCTTCCATGCGATAAAGAAGTCTCAGATTTGCCATCAGGAGCCTTGTCCTCAACTAGGTCAGGGGCTTCTTTTGCCTCTTTTTTATTTCCGGCAACTTCTTTATCGGCCATTTCTGTATTTACGGCAGTTTCTGTGTTTACGGCAGCATCTGTACTTACGGCACCTTCTGTATTTACCGTAGCTTCTGGATTTACGACCCCTTCTGCAGTAGCCTCACCTCCTGTATTTTCCCCACTTTCTGTATTTACAGCACCTGAATTAAGCACTTCTGTCGAAGACTGCTCTTCTAGCAGAGTAATGGAACCTTCTTCATTTACAACTACTTGCTGGTTAAAGGAGTCTTTCATCTTTAGCCAGTGTTTATCCGGCTTAGAATCAAGAAGTGTTTCTTCCGCTGTCATTATTTTCACATGGCAATTCGTAAAAGATCGACATTCAGGACACGCTTCATAAGATATATGTAAGTTTTCCCCGTCAAAAGTTGCATTTGTCACATGATCCAATTTAATATCATAGTTATTTTCCTTATCTACAACTACAGTAGTTTCATTAGGAGAATCTATCGATATTTTACCAGTTAAGCTATTTATTGTCACTGTGCTAAAATTGGCATGTTCTATAGTGTACACCAAATGTATCGATATGTAACCGTCTGTTCTTCCCTTTGGAGCACTGCCCTCTTCTTCGACTTTTTCAGAAATAGATCCTTCAAAGCTGCTACTTGTATTATAGGCATAGTCTGCCGTATAACTTTTTTGCGAAACTGATTCTTTAGATTTAACTCGCTCGACATGATCAGGTTCAAACATTTCAAAATATTCTATTTCAACATCTGTCCATTCCGGGTAAATTTCCTCTTCTTCGACAATATAATAAGTGATAATTCTAGTTTTATTGGGAAATGTTACCACATGGATTCCATCTTTATTTAGCAATATGTTGGTTCCATCCATGCGTCTTGTAAAAACTTCTCCTAAACAGTAATCAGTCGCCGTACGAATAAGAAGTTTTTCAATATCATAGGGAGTATTGTAAACCCATTTTTGTCTTAGCCCGCTAGTTTCTATAATCTCAAATTCGTCTACAATGATTTCATACTCGATAGGTTTAATTTCGGAGAATTTATCTTCATCTAATCCAGCGTACTTAGACGATTTCGAAGAAGATTTGCTAAGCTTAGCCTTACTTTTAGGTTTTTTTGTTTTTTCAACTGGTTCTTCACGTTCCTCAACGACAACAGGTTCAGGTATGACAATAGTTTTATAATATTTAAATAATTTTATATATGTTCCATCAGGTTTAAGAACCTCTATTTCTCCTGAAGGGTTAAATATAACAACCTCACCGTTTAGACTAATACACCGCATATCCTCATTTAGATTAGGCAAACCTCGAGTGTGATATTGCTTAATATGAGATAAAATTGGTGAATTTTCTATGTACACAGTCTCCGTAATGATTCCGTTGGGCCAGGTAACATAAAGTGAATGATAGAATTTTGTTTCATATATAGGACGTAGCATCGAGCTGGCTTTTTCCGAGACAGATGTTTTGATACCTTTCTTCTCAACGCTCTCAGCAGGTACGGGAGCAGCGAGTACTTGATATGATTGTTTTTTCATGTACATCATAACTTGATCCCTGCTTGTTATTCTAAATGACTCACAAATGTCTATGACTTCCGTTGACACGTACTCCCCTAAAGCCCTGTGTATCCAAAACTCATTGTAGCTATTACCAGGTAAAACATTTAGAACGATGTATTCCAAATTGTTTGGTATAATCAGAGTGTACATACTTTTCACTTTAGTCCCATCTTTAGAAAAGAATATGGCATCTTTACCAAACACTTCAACTCTTCTGTCACCTAAATCGTACCCCAAAAATGGTTTTGCTGGCAATTCTACTGAGACTGTATTGTCTGCATGTCCCATAAAAGATTGACGCCTGACGGTTTTTGGTGAAGAAGCTGATTTAGTTTTTTTGCTACTCTTGGAATCCATGTCGAGGGATGAGGGAGCTGATTTTTTACGATTAACTTCGGAAACTTCCGTGCCGTCGTGCGTAGCGTCCTCAACCTGCGCAATTTCCTGATACTTAAGAGAACCTTCCATAAGCAAATCCATTTCGACGTCATTGTTTTCTATGCAAGACTTCAATGCAAACGGGTCAATAAAATCTTTAGATAAAGATTTCGCTTTTAATATAATGTTTTCATCGTACATTTTTTCCTCATTCTGTATCCAGGCATAATGTTCGTCCAAAATGAAATCAAAGAAATCTTGCAAGCAAACCGGAGTTGTCACATGACAACGCCATTCCTCACGAGCTATACCATCTTTGTCGTGACTGTTAAAAAACATGAGTATGAAACAATCGGTAACCTCACAGTATTTGTAGTTTACACAGTTAAATTCATTAAAGGCTTCGCGCATAACCTGAAATGCGCTGATGCCAGATAGATCTTCAAAATAATCGAAATCATCTATCATGTGGTTAATGGCTTCATAATTTTCTATTTCAGCAGCGGATACTAATTCACTTATATCCGGACAGTCGAAAAGGAATTTTAGTCTTTGCACTTCCGGATCGGGATCAGGTTCACGACGCTCGATATCATAATGAATGTCAGCATCATTTTCACTCTTAGTTATTGAAGGAAATGAAGGAGAATTTATATTTGAGCTGGGAACTAAAGATGGGCATTTCGGTAAAGGCTCGGCAAGGACACTGCGCTTAAGATAATTTTTCTTAAAATCAGAAATGGAAGTCGCAGGTAGATGACGCTTTCTTAAAGAACTTCTATTATTGTATAACTTCCGACAAGCCAATATATGCATCAATCTATATAATTCTGCAGTTTCAACGTCTTCTCTATCAAAACATGACAAGAGAACATTAACATGGAAATTTATTTTTGCTTCTTGTTCACCGGTAGGTCGGCTTTGATTTCGCCATAGATTATTAATTGGCATTCCAAGCAATGATGTAAATACGATGCTGTCCAAATTAATGTTTCCTAGCTGAAAAGTAGTATACTTGGCATAATCTCCATAATCAATAACGATAGGATCTTTATGGTTTTCATATTCGTCACCATAGGTAAGACGATATGACAATTTGTTAGCTTCGGTGTTGCACAGAGTATTGAAAACGTTCTTAATTATATTTGCTGTTTTCTGCAGCCTTTGCTCGTCATGTGAGGGTTTCGCGGGTGCATTAAGTGTAACCGCAGTTGATAAAGATGACCTACTACTCTTTTCGTCTAGATCCCGGCTTTTGCACGCAGTGTCCAAAATACTATCTAATAATAAATATATTGTTGTACATTCCAACGGCAAATCATCAAGCCGTTGCTGATAGTGTTTAACGTAATGTTCAGAGCTTTTTTCTTCAGGTATATGAATGATGTACATATTGTCTTTATAATGAACGTGTTGTCTAGATAAATCTTGTATGTCATACATAAGAAAACACATTTCGTCATATATTTTATCAGAATCTCCAGATAAATTTTCAGTATTCCCATAAGGAGGTGTAAATACTATAAAGGCAGTGTTTTTAAAATCATCAGCAGAATCCTTATCAATTCTTAATAACTGTAATTCGTCCCAAAATCTTAGAGCTTTCTCTGCTAATAACTCAGTAAGACTTTGGCCCCTTTTTGTAGGTCTTAATAAAGTTGAAGGTATTTTAGTAGTTGTAGGGTCTATTCGAACTTGCACAACAGCGGTTAGAGGTATTCCGATTTTCACAAGGCATCCAGGAAGGTACGGTTCCACAAACCCAGTCACAGCAACATAGAGGTTAGGCCCATCAGTAGGGTAATCGTCTACATACACCTTATCTCGCCATTCCTCACCCCTTACCCTAAGTAGTGTGTTGTATTTCTTGGGATCTGCCGCGTCAGATGGTACGCTGCCAGGCTCGCGTTCAGTCCCTTTTCCTTTATTGTGCGCTTGTTGTTCGTCGGCGTCATGGGACCGCCCGACACTCACAGAACCTCTTACTTCTGACTTGTCAATCATAGTTGCAGACTCTCTTTGCATACCTTGCTTTACTTCAAGTCTCTGGCGCTGGATAAAAAGATATTCTTCTTTCATTTTTAAAATAAGATGCTTCACCACTAAAGCCATAACGTCTGGTGGAATATCTTTTTTATCCTTAAGATAAGATTGGCCTTCTTCAAAAACCCGAAGATTGTCATCTTTAACTTTTTTCTCTCCGCCTAATTGATTTATCATAAATATAGTTTCTGTTCTACAGATGTTTTTAATGACAAATCTTTTTTCTTCGGCAGCGAATATTTCAAATTTGTTAAGGTATATCCTATCTTGTTCGCTACCAGCAGCCTCTATGAGTATTACTTTTACTTTCCAATTTCCTTCATCTAATGGCGCTCCTTCAATGGCTCTTCGCCAAGCATTTTCATCGGGAATTATCTCTCTAGTCTTTTTTGGCCCCATTAGACTGACTTGAAGTTACAACTTATTTCTGCAGACTATAAGATAACAATCGTTTGAAGTTTTAAAAATAAACAATCCTTTGACTCCGGAATGGTTCACAGTTTATTGAAAAGTCAGTGCAAAAAACAATACGTCTTGTCACTTATATTTTGACTTTAATTTTACTTTTTATGTATTATGACATATGAAAGTTGAATTGTTTTCCTTTCGTTCAGAAAAAAGAAAAGGTTGGTTTGTCATTGCTTTTTATATATATGTTATCTGATTTTACACATAAAAAATGTATGCCTGTATTGTCTTCGAAATCAATAAAAACAGTTATCTACGATCCCTCAGCCATAATGATGTAGTTGGATAGGTACTGCTCATATCTTTATTAAATTAGCAAAAAGCCTTTTGATTACAAATAGTAAGGCAGTAACTTTATTGAAATACTCAAAATTACTTTTGAACTCAAGTGAAAGATACACTCGGTAGACGAAGAACTAAGTGAACCAAAGACAAAAATGGTGGCACACACCTCAATAATTTAGACTCAGGTTCTTAATAACAAAACCCAGGATGAATTTAATTATATTAAATACCTTGCTTAAAACTGTTTCAGTCTAAAACCGAATTGCCTTTTAAATCGATAAAAATATCTTCAAGGAAAACCTCTATCATTACCAATCATCGTTTCTTTATATTGATTCTTGAATCAGAAAAGAAACACCAGTGATAGTTATATCAAAGGATATACTTAATAATTTACATTAAAGCTACTATGTACATTACATTTGGTAACAACTCATATTTCAGGTAAATGTTTTTCAATCCAGTCTTTAATCAAGATCATCCCTCGTTTGTTTATTGAGTGTCCTAGTCTGTCCAATATGTGAAAATCTCCTTCCACACCAAGACTCTTCATAACATTAAAGGTATCCTGGCCCCAGCTCAAATCGACCAGCTCATCAATGTTGCCATGGAGTTGAAGTAATGGTGGCACTGGAATTATAACAATATAGTTAGAAACTTTTGATACTATTATTCCTAATAAGAGTTATAATGTAGGGATTGTAAAATTATTCACTGTCAAGTTTTTAAAGCTTTCTACAACAATGTTTTTTATAAACAAAACTTCCCATTGAGATTATAATAAGGACTTGAATTATTGTAATAATGACCTTAATTTGTCAGTTTCACTATTATTACTCAATGAACTGATAAAAACCAAAAAAGTGGTTGCAAAATGATACTGCCAAGAAGAAAAAGTTACCATAGAACCCCTTAAAAAAAACAGTAACACAAAAACAAATTATACTGTGAGTTGCTAATGGTAATATTAAAGATAACCTGCCTTTGAGATGATTGCCTAATTTTAGTTCTTATCAAATAGTAAACAAATATGTGACCAAGTTAAAGATATTTCTAGAATACTTACATCGCACTCCTGATAAATTTTTGAGTTCATTGTAGACTATCGAATTAGAATTCAGGAAAGAACTGAATACAAATGCTCCAGCTAAGTTGCGATCCCATCTGTATGCTGTATGTAATGACAGTGTCCCTCCCATCGAAAAGCCACCTTGAAACATAAGAAATTACATAATTATTTATCACATTGCTTACCAACACTTTTTCTACCCTGTATAAACCACTTCTAGGTTTGCTTTCCTTTGTTTTTATCATTATGAAAGTTGTTTTATAACAAAGAGTTTTTCTTTAGAATAAGCCTTTTATTACTGTTTTACAATGAAACAGTGATAGCTCTAGGAGCGCGATTCTAAAAAGTCATTACAATGGAGAAGAACCGCAGCTTAATCTTACACCAGCCATGTTTTTAGCTTACCATTTCATCCCTAAAATTTCATCAATTTCTCTATTCTTCAGAGCCAACAATTAGTAGCCAGACCATACTATATTGAACAAAAGAAGTATCATAGATAATTATTGTATTGCTACTCACCAACTACAATTCTGTTACTAGGTATTCCCGAGTCATGTTCTTTTTTTATTAGATTCTTTACCTCCACCTCAATATTTGCAATAGAATCTAAGATTTCAGGCACATTCGGGCTGATGCCTGCTC
Organism: Trichoplusia ni; assembly: GCF_003590095.1. Classification (NCBI taxonomy): domain Eukaryota; kingdom Metazoa; phylum Arthropoda; class Insecta; order Lepidoptera; family Noctuidae; genus Trichoplusia; species Trichoplusia ni. Next base: position 2,109,083 of record NC_039482.1, on the reverse strand, counting down.
TATCTAGCCAAACGTTGCTTATTTGTCCCCCAGCTGGGGTGTAAGGCTGTGCAGGTGCCGTTGGATACATAACTTTTATGTGTGGAAACGAAAATGATTTTACCATAAGTCTTACCCACTCTTTCATATCGGCTCCTGATGACCCTGAAATATACACAATGGTAACTTATATCTCTTCTATTTGTTTCTTTAAATGCAGGTTTTTTTAAAGTGGTGCAGAAAAAATATTTATAGAGAGATCTCCAATAATGCAATGTTCAAGTAACAATTTTAGATGGTTAATCTTTGAGATAGCAGCTACTAATAGTATGTATACCTAAAATCTAATGCATCTTAGATTACATAAAAAGTAACATTGAGGTTATGCTTTTATTTACAAACCTGAACCATGAAAGAATATCACTGTAGCAGTATGTTTGGGTCCGGTGTGTTGAGTTAAATGCAATGCACCGAGCCTAGACATGGTGTCTGTAATATTAAAATAAATTCCTATTAAAACTAATTTCGATTTCGTAATTCGTGCCCAAAATGAACTGTCCTCAATCGTGTTACAGATTTTTATGATCTCGTTTATCTCGTTGGTTGACACTGACATGACAGTGACAACGGCAAGAATAGATTCTTTCTGTTAGCAGGTGCAGTGTATAATCTGTCGTCCGAAAGAATAACACGCATCTTTGTTAGGCTAGGTTGTGAATAGGATCGACACTACTCTTCCTCTCAACGATGATGCAGCTCTTTTAGGAGCTCCATGTCGGGGTTCGCGGTAGACTGCATTCCAGTGGTTTTAGCCGGTAAGAGTCCGGCACACCCCTTCGCCTTCTCCAGGGCGAAGGATGTCCATGAGGATTTCCACTGGACAAAAAAAAAGGTTGTGAATAGGATGTAAATACTATTCTTAATTTTGTATTAATACTCCAAAATGTTGGGAGTAAAATCCCTTAAACATATTTTTGAAGACATAACTTTGAATGGGTAAACTGCTTCGTACCGTAACGTTCCTATAGTGTTTAGATAAAGAATCATGTCATCATGTAAATCTAAATCTATGCTATAGTGTTACGGCGCCACTTGTTGGGTTTTACTTTACATTGAAGCATCAACTCGACATCATTGATGTCATTAAAATACTACATTGTCAAGCACTGCAGCTCAATAGGAAAAAGGCGGTGAATAAAATTTTAATGATTATTTCGTGGATATGAGTTCGAGAGGCTGTAACGGGTAACCTGCGAAAGTAATTTTAGAAAAATTACACTTACTTATAAACGAGATAACGAGATTTTAGTACTATAAGCTGGAGCAAGCTAAAGCTGACAGAGATAATGCTGATAATACCTATAACCTTAGTACTAATCGGATCTTAACAATTTCCTTTGCAAGTGCAACTCTAGAAGCATTTGTTAAGTTAGATAATTATAGTCAATCAAAAGTGATTTATAAGCAACGATTCTTGTCTCTGTAGCGACTTCTTTTACCTCATTTATAAGACTCGTTTAAATGTTACAGTTTAAATTATTTAAATGCATAGCTATACGCGCTTTTTATAATTTAATTTATAAATTACCAACATTTACAAAAATAAAATTACATTTTACAACAACTATCAAAATAAGTCACCATGGATATGCCAGATTTTTCTACATATACTTGGGTAAAGGTCTTGCATATAAGAAGGTGCGTAACATTTTTGGTTTGTCTTTTTCTGCAACTACCGGTTGTGGAATTATATGAACTGGTTTTTGAGGTTCGTCGTCTTCTGGGTCTAATAAAGAAATAGATTTAGATAATAGCTCAGCTTCTTGTTCTTCGTAGCTTAAACTTTTTTGTTCTTGTGGTTGTTCCCAACGAAATGAAGCATTATTAGCGTTTACATTCTTTTTCAACCTTAGATTGTGTGTTGCTAAGATGGTTTCGATTCCATCGTGAATCCTATACTTATTCGGTGAAGGACTTTTGTATCTACCTACTGGAAAACGCTCTGCTCTACATAGAGGGCCTTTAACGACCGCAGGCGTACATTCAGGTTTATCCGTACAATATTCACCTGGTCCAGGTGTTTCCATTGGGTTACAAATGGGTATCCAATTGAACCATGGTTGAAAACGACCCTCAGATGAAAAAAAAGGGGCAACAAGCTGTAATTCAGACGAACGAGGAGCATCATCGACTTGAATGAGATTTTGTGGTAAATCGGCTGGACTAGGCTCATCGTTCCGTTTAACTAAAGGTTTCATTCGAATAGTTTTAGATTTAAATTCCCATGTTGGCATCACACATATTTCTTCTTCCGTTTTATCTTGTAACGTTTCATCGTCTAACAAATCGAATTCTTCGATTTCCTCCATGATATCCTTTTTGAAACGTTTAGCAGAAGTTCCAAATGGTGCAGTTGGGCAATGGACAAAGTTACATATTTTTGAGTTTACATCATAAGACGCTGGACTAGGTCCCTCAATATATTGATGTTTAAATCGCCTTGCTTTTGTTCCAAATGCAGATTTCTCTGGTAGAATGGCATGGCAAAGGTAAGTAGATGGATCGGTTTCGAAATCTCTTTTAATAAAGTAATTTTGTGGACCCGGAGAAATATCGTATTTTGATGAAAAGAACCTTTTAGCCTTAGAGATTGTAGATGTAAGTTCCGTTCCTTTTGGTGACATTGGCCTGTAATGTGCGGGTCCTGGATGGTCGTCTAAAATATTTTTCGTCTGAATTATTTCTATGAAACGCATTTGCTTCGATGTTTTTCTTTTAAATGCACGGACTTCTTCTGCACAAATTTCTTCTGGTGTAGGTTCTCTTACGAGGTTATAGTGACCAGGGCCGGGCTTACCAATAGGAGGATCTTGTGATCGCTTTGTAGTTCGTTGACTCCATTTGCATCCTCTATAAAAAGCAGTAGCTTCGTTAACCCGTGCATCATAAAAAGGGGGTTTTTCGTCTTTTACTTCTGTTCTTTTTCGAATCTGAGTGCCATCCGCTAAAATACTAAATCCATGATCGTTTCTAGATGGTGCTGATAAACCTTCATCTCCCAAAATGGATCGTGGGGTAGGACCTTTATATATTCGACGCCTTACTTTACCTTGACAAATCACTTCCTTTTCTTGTTCTTTGCCAGTAACACATTCACAAGAGCTTACAATACCGCATTTACATAATATCTCCTCCAGGTCTTCCGCACTAAAAGGGTCATACGGGAATCTTGGTTGTTTCGAAAGCATGGCAGAGCAGTTAGGAATTGTATGAGAATCATGCTGTTTATAAACTGCTTGTGTCCATATCTTATTTCCGGGATTGGTGCGGCGTGGAGTATTTGAGAGGAAGGGAGCGGCATTTTGTTTGAAAGCCCTTTTTTCACTTTGATACGCTCCAGGATCAAGGAGAGTAAAGTACTTGGGATCTGGTGGAAATCGGTCACCTAAACTATAAGCCATAATCTATAACTGTGTGGGTATCATTAAGCTGAAGATACCCACACAGTATATAAATTTAAATCGAAAAGAAAAATTCTAAAAGTAAAAGCAATCCAAAAAGCATCGTTAGATAATAAATCTAATAACGTGAGGTGTCAATAACTTAAATGCCATTGTCAATATAATTTAAGCCAAAAAGTACGGTGTTTGTGGAAAAACTTTTTACTGCATCTCAATGTTGAACATCTACCGGCTTTGCATGCAGAGCCGGGCGTCAGGAGTCACGAGCAGGCTCCCGGCCAGTTTAGATGCACCGCTGTGTACAGATTATGAAGGGTAGCTAGCTGTTGGTTCACGCGCGAATATAACAAATTTCATATGAATCATTAGACCCATTACTCGAAGCCTGCCGGACCACCCTATTGTATTAGTACATAGACAAAGAATAATGAGGTTTTAGTTGGTTAAAGTATTAAACTCCCTTCCGCTTGGCCCGAAGGAGTATTTTGATGACATCCTGTGAGTAAAAAAACATTTAAAAAGCTATACAATACACAAGCTATATAAACAATACAAAAATATTACCGTTATGTGTTATAAGGGCATTCCGCCATTCAGCTTGAAAATTTTACAGGTTGCTGATATTATTTACAGAAAAACATAGATATATAGTAAAAAAGTGAGAGAGCAAAATATTTTCTCATTTTAATAAAAAACGTTTCAAGTTGTGCCTTCATTTCAATAACCCATCAACCTATAAGCCGAAGCCACGAAATAAAAGTATTTTCTTCATGTCAATTGCAAGTGACAGAACAACAATTTACATTTTTTTATCTTCGGCACTTGCGTTCAGACTGGGATTGAGGAAGTCTTGCTATGTTTAATTTAGACCTAATCATTATAAAGGAGTTTATAATACGCGCATACTTATTTATTCAAACAGAATGTTGACTATTGAATCTCTTACATAGCACGGTGTATATCAATGCCTCAGGAAAATGTGTATTTTTTTCTTAAATAGGCATGAATTCCAATGATAACTGTAATAAGCGTCAAACATGGGGTTGACCCGTATGAAGCTTTTCGGTATTTTATTCGGCCTGCAATTAATTTCGCTAGCCTATTCTGATGAGAAGCCTATGAACGTGGATGCAGTGTGTAATAGTACCACTTCTGATCGTGTTGATTACGAATTTAATTCAGATGTTGTTAGCAGTGAACATATAATTACTTATAAGGGTTATTTCTCTCGATCAACGAGAGAAAACTATGTCTATGCAGCTTTGAGGAATGCAGGGGTGAGTGACCTACCAAAAACCACTATGTATATGATAAGATACAATTTTACTGACGCTGTTTTCCCTGTCACAACAATACTATACTTTTCCCTCTTTTCATATTTTTTAATTATGAAACTATGTTTTGTTTATCATTGTAAATTCCCCACTGATTGTCTCAGCTATCAAATTTAACGGCTACTAGCAAACTGACAGACATTGAAGACAAACACTTGTCACCTTCTTAAATAAAATTTCAGTTAAATTAGAATGCTTTTAAATCATGCTGTGCTCTTCTATCATGATCAAATGTATTTCTCCTCTATTTAAGTATTTACCCCTTATAAGAGTCTTCATAAAAGCTGTGCGCTTATATTGAAGTGGAGGGACAATAATTTTCTTAACACTGGTCGTTATCGTGATTGCTGCTTAGCCCTTTAGTCCATTATTCATAAGAATGCAGTGTTGAGATCGCACTTCCAAAAAAAGTAATGATGTTATTTTATATCCCAAGACAGCAAATTTTAGTTAAACCCTAAATCAAACTCTATAGAACTTGTTATTAAGATTCAATTGCGAGTGTCTTTTGCTAATTGTATTGTTATAAATCTATGCTATGCCACATTGACGAAATATTATAATAGGTACTTGAAAATTTTTTAGTCATTAAAATACAAAAGAAATTTTTTTTTTTTTTTTTTTTTCAGCCATTACTTTCCCACTGCAGGGCAAAGGCCTCCCTTAGGTTCTTCCACTCTGTCCGGTCTATTGCTTTTGCCATCCACTGTTTGTGGTACGCATCCAGTTCGTCGCGCCATCTCATTCGAGGCCGTCCTCGTCGCCGTTTTATGTTTGATGGGACCCAGAGGGTACAGACTTTGGCCCAGGAGTTTTCGGGCAAACGACAAACGTGGCCGGCCCATTCCCATTTTAAATGGGCAGCTTTCAGACCAACGTCAGCGATTTGTGATTTGGAACGCAGTATACTGTTCCGTATTCGGTCAACCAGTTTAACTCCTAACATACTGCGCTCCATGGCTCGCTGGCAAACCCCGAGGGCAGACTTTTGATGTTGCGTCAAAGACCAAGTTTGTGCTCCATATGTTAGAACGGGAAGAATACGTACGTCCATGAGTTTCTTTTTGAGACATAAAGGAAGATTGCCTTTCATAAGATTTTTCATTGACCAAAAGGTTTTCCAGGCGTTTTCTGTGCGTCTAGCAACCTCTTTGGTTTGTCTCGCCTGGAAAGACACAATTTGGCCAAGGTAAATGTACTCTTGGACGTACGCAATCTCCGTGTTTCCTATAGCCACTCTGTGCTGTGTGCTGTTTGTCATAAGCTTGGTCTTCGACACTTTCATCTTCAGCCCGACCTCAAGGCTTGCGTTGTTCAATTCGTTGATCATTAAGCTCAATTCGGATGCTGATGAGGAGAAAAGGACAATGTCGTCAGCAAAACGAAGATTAGTCAATCTTTTATTGCCGACAACAATACCCTTGTTCTCCCAGGTGTTGGCCAAGGTTCTAAAAATGTCTTCGAGGGTAGCATTAAACAGTTTCGGAGATAGGGGGTCTCCTTGTTTTACGCCTCGTTTTATGTGGAATGATGGTCCAGATGTGTGTAATTTAATCGCCGCGGTACTATTACTGTATATTTTGCGAATTAAATGAATGTAAGTGGGATCAATTTCTTGGTTTTGTAGTGCTTGAAATATAGAACTGTGTTTGAAACTGTCAAAAGAAACTTATTTTTTTAAAACACAATTAAAATTTACAAGTCAGTGATTAAGTTTTATGAAGATAAGATAACAATGTTAATTACTTTATGTTATTGCTTTTGATACTGCTAATATATCAGATTTTAAAGCAAATCTTTGCATAAAACCTTTTCCTTGAAAATATATTATTTACTCATATCATCGTCATCATCGGCCTAGCAATTCCCAACTATGTTGGGGTCGGCTACCAGTCTAACCGGTTTCAGTTAAGTACCAGTGTTTTACAAGGAGCGACTGCCTATCTGACCTCCTCAACCCAGTTACCTGGGCAACACGATACCCCTTGGTTATACTGGTTGTCAGACTTTTCAAGCTTGTGACTAACTGTAACAACTGGCAAAGATGTAGAAATAACAGCACACTAACATTTTATTACTCTATGAATTTGTGTGACTATGTATAGCAATGGCGATGGTAATAGTAATAATTTAAAATTGTGTATTGTACTGTTTTCTTAACATGTGCTTAGAATATTTTTGGCGAATGTGCAAAGCGATGTTAATATCTAGGAATTCAGTTTAAAAATCAAATGCATTAAATTGTATTGTTCTAAAAACCATCAAGTTCTGTTAATTTAATTAAAATCATTTATGACGATAGTATCACTGAAATGTAAGGAAATAAATAGTTTAGTCAGTAGTCCTCATAAAAAAGAATTTCCACACAACTGAACTACATTATTTTTATATGAAAAAAAGCAGATACGGTCAGGCTTGCGGTTTCGATGTATTTTTTCCTATTAGAAAATATTATTTAGCAACTTCTAATAACATTTTGTAAATAAATATAAGCAAAATCCAGTTACTTATGCAGTTATAATGCAAAACAACTGATATTCTTGTTTTATTGTTTTAGGTATCAAATTTTACGCTACTGCGACGTGACAATCCAGCAAATGAATATCCAAGTGACTTTGATGTGATCATTCTTGAAGATGGTGGCAGACGAGCGCTCGATGCGCTCAAAGATCATCCAGCCATAAAGCGTGTCACTGCACAAAGACAAGTCACTCGCACAATCAAATATATACCCGAGGTATTTGATTTCTATTCTAAACAGACTCACAGTTGCTTCCTTGAATAACATGCTACATGCTGTGTTGTGATTGGTTGAATGCCTTGTGGTCAACAAAACACAATTGTCAGTAAATTGATTTGAAAATTAAATTGAATTTAATATTCTAAAACTACATGGTTTTATGTCATTACTACAAAGTGTTACAGTTTGATGCACAAACAAACATTCAAGCTTAGATTTTGCATTAGTATTGTTGACAGTCAGCTAGTAAACACTAAATGTTGTTTGTTTACGATGCCTTCTATTTTTGTCTTGTTTATAAATGATTACTTTATATACGACGATAATTGTGATATCATTTAAGCATGATATTTTTATCGAGTTGTGTTAGCCTTGCGGTTCTATGCGTGGATTTGTATGTACGAGGTGTAGGTTCGATCCTAATGCAAGTGAAGTACAATATTATTAGTCGTATGACGTAACGTCATGATCAAACCTCAATTTAAAGATCAACACTCAAAATATTAAAATCGCCAACCCATAGTAAACTAATGTGGTGTTTTGACCAAAGCTCAAAATCTCCTAAATGTAAAGTGTTCGTCCCTCAGATATCTCATCATGATGAGAGGTTTGATTAAAATCGATGAGGTTATTTTAAAAATAATATGTCATCATGAAGCAAACTGCATTTATTTAAGCAATTGAAGTTATTTTCACCTATCGGACTAATCGACAGCTAGCTGTAATATTGTTTCATGCCAACACTTACTGCAATAGTAGTAAGTAACAATAAGAATGCGTTTGTTTATTATGTTTCTTTTTCCAGGATGACTGCGGACCGGCTGGGTGCTTATACGCTGGTTGGCGCAATCATCGCGGTCGATCTCTGCGCTCCCTCAGGCAGCCACTTGAAGTAATTCTACTGACGTTTACAATTGTACTAGCTAGTTCCATTCCTTGTTGGAGAGCCACTATACTATAAATAGATATATAGATAGTATACTGCACACCACATAAGTACAGGATTTGATACAAATAGTTAGTTGGTGCCACAATGGGCGGTATTATAGCTAAAAGCGATCTTTCACAGACAACCTTTGGGAGGACTAGATAGTATAGTATATCACAACAGAATAGAAAATGATTAGAATTCTTCTTATTGACTTTCCAGTGACTTAATGGCTTTCCAGGTTGAAGAGCTAATTTACTTGTCTTCAAATCCATTTCTAAAATACTGCAATTTTAACGTTGTATTGTTATGTTATTCTACCAATATGAACCTTAAAATTAACTTCGATACACTGTCTCAAAAAAGAAACTATAAAACCACAAAAAGTTGTGCAATAGAGGTGACCTTTCAGAACATATACCTTGATCAATAACATAAATAAGTAACGGTGTTCATTAATCGTTTGATCGTCATGATCGATACTTGCTACTTATCAGCTATTTTACTATTGCTTGGCCCAGTTAGCATCTGGCAAAAGTTCAAATTATTATGTACCATCGAGGATTCTGTTTTGATACTGTTTTGTGTCTGTAAGACGCGTAAATATCACAGACAGACATGGAACAACGCAAACATACTCGGAAATAAACACTTGCAAACAACTTCACCAACTAAGTTCACCTAAAATTAGTTTCGTAGTTTTGAAATAGTATCTAAGAACCTCTATTTACCAAACTAATATTGATTACCCCATTTTATAATAGGGTGTAACGTATTTGATGATCATTCTTGTATTAAAAAACTAGAACATATTTCCGTGTATAATTTCGAGTACCTACTTTGGTCATCCATAATAATGCTTACAAATTGAACATGAGAGAGATCTAGAATGTTACATGTGTGCAATTAATTGTATAATATTGTTTATTTTGTTATCAGAATGGTGGGTACACATCTAGGAAGTTGTTGCGAACTGTACCTCGACAAATAACGTCTGTTTTGAAGGCCGATTTGCTATGGTCTCTTGGAGTGACTGGTAAGTTATTTCATACATAATTATTTACTAGTAATAGTAGTAATATTATTTTCGTAATATAAATACTTATTATAATTTTGGCAAGGGACCTAAATCTGAAAAGATGACCATACTAAGATAGTTTTCATAAAATGATTAAATTGACCATACCACGTACCAGTAAAAGGAACAAAAGTTGAAATACAAATTCAAGTAAAAAATAGAAGCTTCAACATAGTTTTTTTAACAAAACAGTCATCAGAAGTAATTGTACAGATTGTAGTGTAGGCATAATTAAGTATAATGAAAATAACCTTGTGAGAAAAACATGTCTTAGTTTCATTGTCCGCCTACCTGCAACTTTGACTGTTATACGCTAATGTCCAAAATATATAACTATTAATGTTATTTAGTAATTTTTAGACTCTCACTTGCCTTATTCTGTTTTGTTTTATAAGCCCTTGCAGATTTCGTACTTTATCGGACGATAGTAGATACTTTTCGGCCGATATATTTGTCGTACTTTCGTTCATATTTCCTTCATACTCACTTATATATACCCCAATTAAACTGTCAGCTAATTACTCTATACACAGACAAAATGAGAACACTACCAGTATATTAATAAACTCTAATCAATACTAGGGGAGGGTATCAAGGTAGCGGTGTTCGATACCGGCTTGGCACGCAACCACCCGCACTTCGGACGAGTTCGGGAGCGGACAGACTGGACTGGGGAGAACACCCTCGATGACGCGCTTGGGCATGGGACCTTCGTAGCCGGGGTCATCGCCTCCAGGGCCGACTGCCTTGGCTTCGCACCCGATGCTGATCTTCATATCTTCCGGGTCTTTACCGATAATCAGGTAAACTATATTAGATTAGAATATTCTTTAATGTACACCATGGATAGTTTTTCATTAAAAAATAATTTAGTTTAAGTTTTCATGCGATATGTATGTTATCGGATTCAAGCCGTGTAAATCGTTTAATAAATAAAATACATTTGTACGGTCAGCAACGTAAGTTGATGAGTAAACGTAGTATTAACTGTTTTTTTTATATGTCTGTCGTAATTCTTTTGTTTCATAGCCCTGCTATTTAATTAACCAGTTGCACTCTACTGTGCCGGTGACTTTTAAATGAGAAAGTGAAAGTAGACTTTTTTCCTGACTGCCCATTGCTTGCTGAAATATGTAAATAAGTACTGATTATTGAAGCAAAATAATATAATTTTATATTCAAAATACGCTTTCCTATATGTATATTTTTGTCATGAACAATACAATAATGCTACAATTCCTTAAATTCTGGCTAAGTACAGCAAATCCTGAGACGCAGTAAGAGAATTAGATAACATTGTTTGCTTTTGTAAATATGAGAGCAACGATAAGGCCAATATCTGACAATAAAAAATGTGTAAACATTTTGTAGCAGAGTCACGTTCTTACAAGTTTCTATAGATAGTGAATAGTCACAGCTATTTCTATTCTCTATTATATAGATAAAGGGATATAATGTCGTTTCATATCTCATTCTTGTACAATATTGTATAGTTTAAAACATATTGTCTCCTATATAATAAACTTCCGTATGTATTTGCGCTTATCAACAGTTCTTAATTGGCGTGAAGAGGTCATTATATTCAGTATCTTTTATTCCTCTATTCGTCTATTAAATATGTAACTATTCTATTACTTATATAATAGCGTTAAACACTTAATTCTATATCTTTTATCAACATATCTCATAAGATTTTTTATCGGTTACATTATTACTAGTTTTATGCCGGGAAAGATAATACAACGATCAATTAAATTAGGTTATGAGATCCATAAAGTAAATATTTATGTTATTAGGGTTCATTATCCAAAGGGTAAAAATGGAAATTTATATGTAAGGCTACGATGTCTGCCCATTTTTTCGTCCGTCGTAAGACTATACAACATAAAGGTTGAGCAATATTTGTTACGGTCATAAATTTGTTGGTGATCAAATGTTTCGGTTGGTATCATCTATCTATCTTTCAGTTTACTTTTTTACGGATTTATTGAATACATATTTTAGTAAAAAAGTTAACAGAGAAATCAGTATAAATCCGTACGTTGTATGTTGCATCGGTGACTGGCCGCTGACCTTTTGTCAGTCATTAATATTTTAATATTGATTTGCGTATTGCGATCAAACAATAAAAGTCCTTAAAAAATAAAACCAGGTACGGAATAGTGCTACTGTAGAGTTTGTTGTATTGGTTCCCCATAGCAAAGAAATAACACTGAGCGAATCAGGTTGACGTTCAAAGTATTTTGGCTTTCGAAAATGCCTCTTGGTACTATAGTATAATAACTAAATGAATTCGACTTTTGTCTATCATAAGCGATAAACAGTATGCTTTAAGATGACTGAAGCTTCAAGCTACGCAGTTTACTATATCCAGAGAACGGAAAACTAGATAAGGCAAATTTGTAACAATGATATCATTTTGTAATCATCTGATTAAAAATATATGTATGTATTTTATCATTCCACTAAATCAAAACAAGACAAGTGTTCGTTTATTTGTTATATTAATAACTTTTATATCTCGAAGATAAACTAAAAGCAAAATAATGTAGATCGTGTGATTTTGTTTATATTACATATTTTTTAACTCGACTGACTGGTTTCACAAAACTTCAAGTCGCATGCTCAATGACACCCAGACTCAGGACAAGCAGTCGTGGATATCACGAATGTTTGTTCAATACAGGGATCAAACCTGCGCCACGTCGCGCTCAGTGGGTTATGGCGCGATGACCTCACCCACTCGGCTATCTGGGCAGTCTAGTCTAATAGTCTAATTACTAGGTTATAATCTGAGTCTTCATAAAAGGACTCATAGGCATTTAGTCCCTCGATTCAATTATTTTTTAGTAACAATAATTCTGGTTCGTATGGAACGTGTACTGTCAACAGAATGAGTCAAGGTCAGGAAATTCACAGATCAAATCTCTGAATAAAAATTGTTTCTTACTTGCGACAATGGCCTTCCCACATTTTTTTATAAGTCATTGTTAATGTGTTTACTTTTAATATAATTTGGGATAGAAACAACACTATATTTAACATTGTTACACACATCTGCCGGTGCAATCCCACTGCTGGGCAGTGGGCACAGCTCTCCCTCTTTTACTTCTCCTATATTAATTATATCGTATGCAAGGACACATTCCCTTCCCCTTCCTCTTCGCAATGTCGCAAGAGCTCTTATTTATTACTTAATCCAAGGTATATTTAACATTTTTCTTCTTCTTTGTACAGGTTTCATACACTTCATGGTTTTTGGACGCATTCAACTACGCCATAATGCGAAAAATCGACGTTTTGAACCTAAGTATTGGTGGCCCGGATTTTATGGATCATCCATTCGTTGATAAAGTTTGGGAGCTCAGCGCAAATAAGGTAAGATAATTGATGATTTAATAAATTATAATTTACCATTATCAACCCTATGTGATATTTCACAAGGTTCATTTTATTTTCTCGTATTTTTTGATGGTACTCTTCTTTATATGCTACCTACAATTTGCCACGACTTTTGTTTTTCTAAAAAATTAAGGATATGCTAGAGTAGAAACAAAACCAGATATAAATGTCAGATATTTCTGGTTCCTGTTACCTTCTGTCTTGTGAAAACTTAAAATTACTACTTACTAAATTACTTTGACTGCTTAAGACTTTTGAGACAGCGTCTCGCTTTTACAACGGTAACTGGCCGACAGATCTCATAGCACAGGCACGACTGGCTCGTTAGCCTTTTAAGTTAAAAGTATCAAGATCCGGGTATTAAGGTCCGGTAACGGTGTCAGCCGAATTCAATCACTTATTCAGAAGTCGCCCTACATAAGAAGTTAAATAACAGATCGTTTTTGTCACACAAGTGAAATAAAATAAAAGGAGAGTTGAGAAAACGGTTGTTTGATTTAAGAACATTAATTCGAAAAAAGCTTAATGAGATAATAATGTGGCTACAAGTCTAGAGTGACCTTACAGTGTTTCCCACATTGGTCTAAACTCAAGTATCTGGTTTTTGTTATACCAAAACATCGTAACCGGTTCTCTACAAAAACATTATTTATCTACAATATTTTGCATAACAGAAGTATTTTCAAATGACTCATTCTTAACTGTAAAATGCAACAATATTTTAACGCGAAGGCTACATTTATTCGTACAAATAATAAATGTGCATTCGCCACGGTTATGTAAATTTAATTTTAAATAATACTTAAATAACTAATGTTTGTAGCAGCATATAAATTTAGTTCTGATTCGTTTTCTGCGCGATCGATTAGACTATGTATGACGTCACTACGCTAAATCTGCATCCGGATTGGCTTCCTGACGATTACGTGTACTTTGAAGTTCTCGGTTTTGTTATCGACAATCATGTAATGTAATTAAATATGAAATCATCGAATTTAAAAACAAACAAATTTTATTCGTATTAAATGTTACTCGTTTTTATTTATAGTGTAAAAACCAAGGTGAATGGAAAGTACATAAAGTATTATAATGTCACACTTCACAATTTTACCCACTATTTCATCTACTACTTCACATATTTTATGTGACAAAGACGATGAATCTCTACTCAAACCGTGTAGTGACAGCATCCAATCTTGCAATTGTTTCTGTTTTCGTCTACAAATATGTATGTGAAATTGTTTTTAGGTGATAATGGTGTCGGCGATAGGAAACGACGGGCCCCTGTACGGCACCCTGAACAACCCAGCTGACCAGATGGATGTCATCGGAGTCGGCGGCATCGGGTTCGACGACAGAATAGCCAAGTTCTCTTCTAGAGGGATGACCACTTGGGAATTACCGCACGTAAGACTATTCTAAACTTTTATCGAGAAAAAAATAATGGGATTTTGGTTGAATACCTTATAATGCGGATGTTTTTTTTGTTTTGTTTTTAAAGAAATATGTATTCAATAATCAAGCATTAAAGCTAAATGCTAAGTGCTTTGCTTGTAGCGGGGGAGTGGGAATCCTAGTGGAATTTAGACAGGTTTTTACGGGAAAAAATAAAGAAGGATAAAGACACCTCAATATAGGGTTAACGGGTATTTAAACTGACTGTTGACTAAATATTTGTGACAGTGTAATAAGGTAACATGTGTTTCATATTTATTCTATATGACATCACTGGTCAGTTAAGACGCAGGATATATGATATGTGTATGATTGATTATAGAAATTATCAGTAGCAAGATAATGTACAAATTATTGTTGCAGCCCATAATGATTCGTTTGTCATAGGGTTAAAGATCCGACACATCCGGCGACGAGGTCATCGAATAGATAATTCTCGTTCGTTTGTTTTCCGAATCATTTATGTTAAATGTTCTGTTACGAACTAGATTTAGAAAACCTTAATAATACTTTATACATTAAGGTGTTGTATTTAGTAAAGGAAATTTATCTTTTCAGTGAATAGTTTCTTTATTAGTCTCAACTATACGTCAAACTGGACACTTCAATGGATTATTAATAAGTAGGATCCAATTATTGTAAACATTTAGTTAATAGGCTAGCCGATATCTCCCTGCGACCTCCTCTAAATCCGCCCACAAAGCTATGTAACTTTTACATCTGACCCATTCCTTTTTTTAGGGTTACGGGCGCATGAAACCAGATATCGTCACGTACGGCAGCGGTGTGAGAGGGTCCAGTGTCACTGGTGGTTGCCGTTCTCTAAGCGGTGAGTTTTGATGGTACTTCTAGCAGCTACTCATGATTTTACTTACGACCTTCTTGTTTCTATAGAGGTAGCTTGAAAGGGTAACTTGAAAACTGTGTAGATGGAGTCAGAGAGAATTCAGATAACACAAATAATACTGGTTATGTAATATTTTGAAGATCAGTATTGAGACGTGATATTATGTAGATAAAGTTTTTTAAAATATAAAAACGACTCCCGCTCTACGGAGTTTATTCGTTGTGTCGCGTAGATTTCAATAATATTCAATTTACATCCGCAAAGATAGTCAGTCACTCAGGACAGGCATTCAGCATGTCTCACGGTGGGTTTGACATGGTCCTATCAGCTATCCGTGCAGTCATAGATACACTTTTGTCTGATTGCCTTGCGCCGTGATATGGTATTTAATACATAGTTGTATGGTATGTTGAAACAATGATAGTTTAAATGATAGTTTGTATGATGACAATGACCTCACCATGAACTGCGGATATTATGAAAACAATTACTTTTGCCTACTCGTGTAACAACAGTACTACGATTTAATACGTGTGTACATATCTTGATGATGATATAGGTATGCATAAATATAGTCCTTAGTAACAGTGACAAACGAAAATTTAAAGTCCAAAGTGTGGGCGTGGTTTTTCGAAATTAATTTCTCTCTTTTTTACCATTTGATATGCTCTGTCATGCTTTTCTGTTTACAAAGGATCTTTATCAATTGTATGGCATTGTTCCTTAGAAAGAAAGACATATTAATGTAACATATGATGTCTTTGGCCTTCTTCAATAAAGTCACATAGTTTTGGTTTGATTTTGTCGATAAAATCCTTTTAAACAGAATGATCTTTTTAAAAAGACAATATTATTATCAACTAAAATAAGCACTGTGTCATTGTTACAAAGAAAAGCCAAATATTGAATATTTCCTACGAACTACAATTTATTATCAGCGTTATTATTGTATCATCCGCGAAAGGTGCCTGGAAAAGCCTATTTGAGATAAAAACTCTTTGATTTTGAAAGGCATGTCTTCCTCTTCATTCCAGTCCATAATAATTTTATTGAAATGTTACTTTACCAGGTACATCAGTAGCCTCGCCCGTCGTCGCTGGTGCTATAGCACTTTTGGCAAGCGGCGTCCCTCGCCACAATCTAACGCCGGCGGCGGTGAAGCAAGCGCTGTGTATGACCGCGCTACGATTACCCGGGCCCAACATGTTCGAGCAGGGCCACGGGAAACTCGACCTTATTAGCGCTTATCAGGTATTCTTTTGTTTTGGCAGATTTTTGTTATGTAGCTTGATTTTGAGCCACTGAAGTTTCTCGTTCAATGATCAACGGCCAGAGCCCGTTCCAAATTGTGTTTATTTGTTGAATGATTTTTTCATAATCTTTAGGTACATAAGGCCCACTATATAATAAAGTTAGACGAAGTAGTTTGTTAACTGTAATTATACTCTGTAACGCGCTAATTATGAAGTACATTTTCAGGTCTACATATTTTTATTACATATCTATAAAAAACAGTCCTATATGATCTTCTAACCAATTTCAGTTCCTTCGCAAATACGAGCCTCAAGCAAGTCTAAGTCCGAGCTACATCGATTTGACTGAGTGCCAGTACATGTGGCCGTACTGCACCCAGCCGCTGTACTACAGCGCGCAGCCGACTATTGCCAACGTTACCGTCATCAACGGCCTAGGGGTGTCTGGAAGAGTGGTACGTAGCATTTTCTTGTACACCGACCTACTTCCATTTAAAAAAATGTAGCAGTACTGCATTTAGCTGTCCACTGCTGGACATAGACCTCTCCTTTTGTCCTCCAGTGCGACCGGTTCATTTAGTTCATAATCTATACACATTCACATTCGACGTGTTAAGTTTTTCAGTACGTTTGGTGAAGTGGTACGTTACTTTTTTTTGTAAGTTTTCCTCTTACTCATTTATAGTACATGTGCGCGTACAGCACTTGTCGCTGATCTAAAGAGGGCAATTGATTTATAAAGTAGGGGTGTGGTAAGTTTTATATAAAATCGATATTGTTCAATGATAATCCGCACGCGTTTTCCTTCGCTGTCCTCGCTACCATGGGCAAAAATCGTAAATAGTTTGTCCAGAGAAAAAAATCTTCACGTTAACAAACTTCATAACTTTCGTTCAGAGAAATACAAGAGAAAATTTAAGACAAAAAAATGCCAGCTTGCTTTGTTCCTTGGCAGTAGATGGCATTTACCAAACCTAACTTTTTAATCTGTCTTTCTGTCCTTGTCGGATGGAATCGGACCGTGCAAATATAAAGTTTACGCAACTTTAAATTTACTATCAACTCTCGTAAATACAATTGAATCACTAGAATATAAAAAATAATAACATATTACGGTTCAATATACACAGCACAATGACGAATTATTTTCTCGATAAGGTAAATTGCTTTTAAATCGAGTTGTTTCACATTGAAAAATACTTAATTCTGCGTGAATATTAAGCTGATTAATTCTTGCACTTAATTGAATTGTAATATTTTCCTTTATGTTGTGTATTTTTACTGTTTTACATAAATAAACTATTAGTTAAGAATGTTCAGTGTTTCAAGATCGTGTCTTAAATACTTGTGTGAGCTGAAATATACTTTTATACTATACAACTATAATTTATTTATTTATTTATTTATTTATTTATGCTAACACGGATTACCAATTACGTTAACACAGAATGAGAAAAAAATAATAATACAGATAGCTAAATTTGAGTTGTCCTTTTTACTTGAAGAAACATGTTTATTATACAAGATATGAGAGTGAAAATTTGTTAATATTATTAAATTGTTTATTTTTTCCGCTATTTCTTTCTGAAAAGCGTGAACGCCTCAGCAATACGCTTATTATAGCCATCTTCGTTTTTATCTAAACCGTTTTTGTTTTTAACGACACCGATAACAAATTGTTCGGGGCATTATGTCTTCGGAATGGCTGTTTCAACCCCATTTCCATGAAGTATTAACCGAAATGCTCAAAAATAATAATAAAAAATTATATACTCTAATAAATGCGACCCTCAGTTTTCTTCTGAAGACTTTTGTAGATTTGAGTTAGAAAAGTGTCATATCCTGCGTACAGTACGAATTATTGTCATTGAATTATGACATAGACCCATCATTTTAAACAAAAATGATCGCGCATCGAAAATAAAATCTAAGTTAAAGGTTTAATATTCAAAACATTTTTCTTGTTAACAGAAAGAAGTATCGTGGCACCCACATTTGCCGCACGGCGTGTTACTCTCGCTGTCGGTCGAGTACAGTCAGATCCTGTGGCCCTGGTCCGGTTGGCTGGCTCTCAGCTTTACCGTAATGGAGGCAGGCGCTGAATTCGATGGCGTTGTTGAGGTATATATATTTATAATGTCCGAATGATCATCAGCCTAGCCTTCTCCTATGTTGGGGTCGGCTTCCCAGTCTAACCAGATGTATGCAAGGCGCGACTGCCGATCTCACCTCTTCAACCCAGTGACCTGAGCAACACGATACCTCTTACTGTAAACTGATTGTCAGACTTTCTAGCTTCTAACTACCCGTGACTGTCAAAGGTGAATAATTTACTAAATTTTACGACTTTTCTTATATGGCCTTTCTTTCTACTGTTTCGCGCACATGAACTATTAATTAATATATGATATACGATATTAACAGGGTCATGTCAACGTTACTGTAGAGAGCTACGATGACTCCGGTGAGAAGACAATGAAAAATGCAACACTTACGCTACCTGTACGGTAAATATTAAAAAAAAACTTTTATTCAATATTGTTTGAACTTCGGGTGTTTTAGACAGTACCGAAAGGTAACAGTTATCACACCGACAATCACCGTATAGGGTGTGCCTCGGGTTAGATCCGTGTAATAGTAAAAGTATACTTTATTTGATACATAAAAACGTGGAAATCGACTATCAAATCGTAATCGATAATTTTCTGTGTTGATAATAAGATTTTTGTGTTTTTGTTTTATCGGTAACAGAAGCGTGACTCATCATTTATATACAGACACGCATTAATTAACTTTGTTATTCCATAATCGATTTTATTGCTTGGTTCCTTTTTAGTTTAACAAGATTGTTTTTTTTCTTAGTAGATTATTATTAATATTATTCTAGTAAACTAATCAATTCTCAAGCGAATCTTCTCAAATAATATTAGCATAAACTTTAATAGATAGATATATTAGAAAAGTTAACGGTTTGGCGGAAACATATTGTATGGTGTAATTTCAAGACGAATCAATCGTTAATTTTTTTTACTGAAACCTGTTGCTATTCCACGCTTAAGGGAAAATCGAGCGTAATTTATTTGAGTAATAAGAATACCAACCTGTATATTATTATGTCCCGCAGCGCATCGCGTCATAACCGTCATGAGTGATTCGTTCTTTGATACAGTTGCATGCACCTCAAGACGGCTCAAGATTGGCGTTTTATTCGGTCATGAGTGTACGATGCGCAAAGCGATCCCCACTCTTCCGACGAGCGCTCAAGATCCGTGCCGGTAACCATAACTAATACCGAACTACATTTCCAGTGCTCGCGTAATACCAGTCCCGGTACGGTCTCGTCGCCTCCTGTGGGACCAGTTCCACAGTCTCCGCTACCCGGGAGGCTACTTCCCCCGCGACGACCTTCGAGCCAAGCACGACCCCCTGGACTGGCACGCAGACCATGTTCACACCAATTTCCGCGATATGTACCGCCGGCTTCGAGAGCACGGCTTCTATTTGGAGGTTATGGGTGAGTTTCTATTGCTTCAAGTATTGCAACCCTCTAGAGTACCGTACAAGCGATAATTGCTCATATCAGACCTCTAACGAGTACAGGAATACTACTGGGTTTTAAATATTGATGCAACCAAACTGAAAATAAGTTCAGAAATTCGTCAGAAACCCATCGATTTAAAGAGTTTGGTCAAGTCCTAGTCCACTTGGCCAAGTCTACTACCTACGTCTATTCGACTTGCCTCTTTTGTAAGACCTAGTTTTACTCTACATTTCTACCCAGAAGCAAAGCACTAACTCTAGTATAACACTAAATAAAATCGCAAAACTTAGACAGACTTGTATTGAAGAATCGATGCTATTGGAACATAAAAACACGTCGCGTTCCTCGCCACACGTCCTTATTCGAAACACCCTATAATATCCACTCTGCATTTTCTAACTACCCAATCTAACATCTTAATTACAGGATGCCCCTTAACCTGTATCGACACATCACTATACGGCGCGTTGCTATTGGTGGACCCAGAAGACGAGTACTTCCCAGAAGAGATGGCGGCCTTGAAGAAAGCCGTTGATTCGGGAATGTCCCTAGTCGTGTTCGCTGATTGGTACAACGCTTCATTGCTGCGACACGTTAAGTTCTATGACGAGAATACTCGGCAATGGTGAGCAATACTCGACAATTTACCGCATGTATAATAGAAGTTGTGTTGGCATGCTAATTATAGTCTAGTATAGAAGTAATATGGCTTAACTATATCCCCTTGTAATTCATAACGTAATGTTTGGCGTTTTCTGGGATGATTGCATGATTGAAAGAAGTTTTCGTTTTATTTTAATAATGTATGTGTGGTTACTATATTTTTCTTTCTCTAGTAGAAGTAATTTACCGTGCTAATAATAAATATATTACTAAGTTGATACCATGATTAGTGTGGTTATTAATAGAGAGCTTTGATATGAGTCAAATTAAAAAACCCGTAGTCATTTAAGCAGCGAGAAGAAGAAATCTTAAAACGAATTCGTTGCATTTCTTTCATATCATCTCTGATTTGATTTATTTCAGGTGGATACCTGAGACGGGCGGTGCTAACGTACCAGCACTAAACGATTTGCTCAGCATGTACCAGGTATTTATAAGCATATTCAGTTTCCATTATACAATGACAGTACTGCATATTTACGTGAACTGTTTTTTTAGTACTATTATAATAAATCACAAACTTATGCTAATGCGCTTAAAATGAAACAATGAAGGTTAGAAATATAAAGAAACAGTTAATACTTCATGTAGTATTACTAAGAACTACCGTTAACCTATTGGTATTAGTTTATTGCTTTACTACAGGTTCGTGACATTATAGGGATAACCCCTACAATGCCACGAAAAATCTATGACTTAATCATTACCAAAATAAGTTGTGGCCACTTTCCAGTGCCTCATAGCATTTATAAGCTAGATATTTATTTTCCGTGATATATTGTGGTCAACTTCCAGGCTCACCAAAATTCTTCATAATAAAGATTCTAGTTTAAAATACATTATTTATTACAGGTTGCGTTAGGTGACCGCGTATTCGAAGGCGCGTTCCGTCTCGGCGGTCACCCGATGTACTACGCCAGTGGGACGCATATTCACAGCTTTCCCGAACACGGAATACTGATCACCGCACCGCTTAGCGATCAGGGCCATCAAGTAAGTGTTTTTATCCAGAAATTTACAGAATAGTACTGGACCTAGTGCCGCCAAACTTATTCACTCGCTGCTTTTCATAGTCATCATCGTCAATGTGGGGTCGACTTTCAGTCTAACCGAGTTCAACTTAGTACCAGTGTAATACGAGGAGCAACTGCCTATCTAACCTGTTCAAGACTGTTTGGTCAGACTTTCTAGCTTCCGACTACCTGTAACGACTGTCAAAGGTATAATGCATAACAGCCGTGACACACAATTTATCGTGCTCTCGGAAACACAAAGGAACTCGTTATGACAAAGATGGTCACCTATCTATCGAAAACTTGTGCAATTATACGAGCGCCTCAGAACTTCTCCATCAGCTCTGCCTCTTCCTGCTGGTTTTCATCGTCGTGACATACAAATTCGAGTGACGGTTGACAACATATAAAGAGTAGAAAACATGAATGAAGGACATTAACACGTTCAGTGCCACCGACAGAGAGAGTAGCCTGCCGAAAATGATTCGTGTTAACCTTCTTTTGAAATTTAATCATTTATTCAGCAAATAGTATATTTCATCACTTTTACAAGTCTTTTTTGAAAACGCTAGAGTCGACATTTCCTATCTACAACTCAGGGGTCTCTGTCTGTTTTGAAGTCCAGACAATTTTAAAAATGAGAGTGAGTGTTTGCTGCTGAAGTAGAAAAAAGTAAAATAAATAATTAAAATTGTTTTTTTCTTTCTCAGATAATGTCTGGCGAGAAGGCGGGCGGGACGGGCGGCACGTCGGGCGGGGGGCAGACCGTCGACGTGCCGATACTAGGACTGCTGCAAACCGACGGCGAAACGAGAGACTACACGAACGATACCAGCGAGAAACTGCCCAAGGTTTGTTGTATGATATGGCTTTTATTTTATTTTACTATTTCCCTCTACAAGTACAGTTATAGTTACATTTGTTAGTATGTGTATTTATATTTACGTTAGTATTGTTAATTTTATGTGTCGGGACCGCCTTTTGCGGTCTCAGCCTCCTCCAACCTTTGCCAGATAGATCTGTCTTGTGCCAGCCTGAGCCATAGATATCCCGCGGTCGCCGCTAAAAAAAAAATAGCATCTTTTGAGCATCGTCGCTTCTCGGCCTTTTAGCTAAGACCAAAATGTATAATATGGTATTACACTAAAAATAACCTCCCACTTCCACTCCACCTATACTTTTATAATGGATACGTACAGTTTTCGGGGAACGTGTTAAGACTGTAAGCACCACGAGTTCTTCAATAAGTAGACTTAATCCACGATCTGACTGTTAATGATGTGGTGCGTATTCACACATTATTTATATTTGTTAAAAATTAATAAGTGTTATATAATAAGACTATCTCTGCCATTGGGTTGATATTCTTCTGGCTCATTAATGCTAACACACCGAGACACTTACCACCAAAACAAAACTGTCTTTCCTTCTACAAAACCTTACAAATGTTCGATTTTTACACTGCCATTTGCGATAAGTACAAAATTCAGCTGTATATCAAATAAAGCAACGGTCTACTCACACGTATGTAACAGGTTTACCCGACTGATTTGGAACTAACCGGAGTTTTTAATGATGAGATAAATCCTCAATATCATGTTATAATAACTCATACTCACGAAAGTTACTATAAAACCAATCTATTGTATTATTACTAGTCCCAAAATGAAATGGGGTATTTGACTAAATCTAATAATATGAATCTAAACAAATGAAAAATAAGGAAGATTAAAAGCACTTAAGATGACGGGGTTAAGAACATCACTTGCTAGTATGGAGCGTACTGATAAGTGACGTCGCTATTCGTTTCAACAATAAATCAAAGATAATTCATTCTACTTCAATAGTCTGGGCGCCTGGTGGTTTACGGCGACTCCTCGTGCCTGGAGGGCGGGGCCGCTCGCAACTGTCACTGGCTGTTGCTAGCCGCGCTACAGTACGCGCTCGTGGGACACCTGCCTTCCTCCCTGAAGGACGCCGCCGCACCGCAACAGCATCGACTGCGAGACGTACATATTATACCTTCAGGTATGTACCAATAATGTAATGTGTAATATCAATATATACTCTTTGGGTCTGAAACTAGTTAAATGACTTAGAAATAAGCGTGAAGGTGGTTCTCGCTTCAGTCAAACTCAATTGAGATTAACCATCTATTCAGATGCTTGTAAATACAGAAAGAGACGCATAAAATGTGCGGCGATTTCTTTCCGCTTCAAATTGCAAATTAGGTTAACCTCTACAAGTTTGCTGTAGTAGCTAAACTTCATTTAAATTGGCAGTACCTTATTTTCTGCTCAATCTCTACACTTACTCTAAAAAGTCTCGCTCTGCACTCAAAATACATCTTGCCGTGCGATACCAGAAAACGCCACTTTGCCGGATCTAAACCTATCGAACTATCTTCCATTTTAGACTTGCCCCAGCGTGCTGAAGGCGGTCGTCTCCACGTATACTCTAGAGTGCTATCCCCGGACGGCAGCGGGCCGCGTCCTGTCCCGGAATGCATGACACCGTCGCCGGTAGACCCGCAGCCCATACACGCGCCTCCCTCCGCGCGCACTCTCGCACCCAGACATCAGCCTACAGACCCTAAGAGCATCGGTGAGTATTTTTATGTACCATCAACTTTGAAGAAAACTTGAAAGAGACATATATATGTACCAGTGTGAGAGTTTAGCTTAACCTGTCATGGATCAACCTGTGCAGTTATGCCTTCGCCCCGAGTTTGTCTTAACAAAGAAAATGTTTTGATACCAAGTGTGAAGATAAAAACTCTGTAAGAAATTGGTGAAAGCGTAATAGTTATCATTGCTAATTCTCTGTAGTTCGATGATTAATAAATCATGCAAATTCATCTAATTAACATAAGGTTAAAAAACAATCTATGTAATTGACATCAATTACAAAACTTAATTACTTTTATTCACATGTTATATTAAGTGTTAGCTCTGGCAACACACGACGGTATGTCTAAGATGCCGTAGCCTATATTTTAAAACAATTTGAGTAATAATTCCGAACCAATGTTTTTATACTTTAATATGAGTATACTTTAATGACCATGGTTTGCAAAAATAACTTGCAATGGTATAATTTGCAAGCTGGCCGAATGTATTAAACTCATAGTACCTAAAAACTTAAAAACTTTTCCAATTTTTTTGCCAAAATACTGCTTATACTATTCTAGTCAACGCTACTCTTGCTAACACCGTTAAGGCGTCTTCTTTTATCCCGTTAAAGAAGTATAGTAAAAAGATAATAAATAACTTATTATTTCAGTGTCAAGATAAAAACTCAAGAAATTGGTTAAAGCATAATAGTTATTTATTGCTAATTCTCTGTAGTTTAGTGATTAATAAATCGTGCAAAATCATCTAATTAAAATAAGGTTGAAAATGCATCACATAATAGCACCCTTTACTAGATATTCATGACGATAGCTAATATCTCATCACATCAAGATTTATACCGGCGTACTATACGATTGATGTCACTAATCTTGTAAACACTTATTTACTGTTCTATTCGAAGAAACACTGACCACAGTCGGGTTAGATTGACAAGTTTATGAAAGTTTTTCAATCCAAAACAGTTACTACCAGTCTAATCTCGTATCAAACAAAAAGGAAACATCAGTTACCAACATATTAATTATATCGGACCAACATCCCCAGACGACAGTCAATTATTCCATCCTGTACACTCATACAACTGTATATAGTTTATATCTATGTGGCGGTCGTTTCAATAACGTGTATTGAGTAGCGACCGACACAATCTAAACACCAATACATTGGGATCGTATTAAATCTGTCTGCAAATATGAGACTGTCCCTTTGGAGATTAATTTGGAGTTCAATTAGGGGAGCACTTATTGCTGTCTCTTTGTATATCTCCCTCGCTCCCGTACCTCCCCCCTCCCATTTAATTTTCCCCTTTTCTCCCCACATCCACCCTTTGTCATCAAAGTTATTAATTTGATCTGTCGATGGGGTCCCTTGCTTTGATGCGCCCTCGCAACGGTTGCACATGTTATACGAGATGTGGCTGATGTATTGCAATTATCTCTTATGTTATCAACTACCCTTGATGTATATAGATAACCCTCTGTAACATACTCTCGCAATATTTTTTGTATGTATTCAATTAAACTACGAATAGCCAACGGTGTTTTATAACAAAAATATGATGACTGATAAAAACTTCAATTAACACAAGTACAAATAAATTAATTCTGTTTATTTTTTTCAAATAGTCCTTTTTGTGTTACATTTACTCCCAACATAGGAATTATGATTCAATAGAACTAAAAATAAACTGTATAAGGAAAAATAAATTGCAGAGCAGAATACTGTTATCTTTAATATCATCTATTGATAACGTGTCCTCTTAGTTACGTTTAAAAATAGGTTGAATGGAAAATTATCTAAAATGACGCAAGGGTTATCTCTTCATACTCGAAGATACTCGAATATATTTTTATTTATTGAAGTTTTTTTAGTATACTATTAGTTACATTAATCACACACTATGTCAGGGTACTTAATTTTAAAAATAACTTAATTTCTTGCGTAAACATTTCTTAAATATAAATTACAAGTCTAAATGCAGCGTAGTCAATTCATACGGGTTTATCAGAATACATTATAAAGTATGTGACGCGTACACTTGATATCTGATATTAACAATAAAAACATAAAACCGACCTAAAATAGAACTACTGAGTTAAATATGATGTCATTTTTATGGAAACAAATCACATCTATTTACGTTAAATAAAGAATCAACTAATTCGGTTTTCCAATCCGAAGTTCTGGGGTAATAAGTATTAAGAAAATACAGACGTATTGAGATCCACTTTTCCTTTTTAAGTCTGGAGAGTACAATTTGCTCAGTTTACAAAAGTACAGTATAGAATACAACAGTTATCTCACAAAACGAGTCTTATTACTATACAAATCTCTTTCATAGTTACCAAATAATACCGAAGACCAGTTTAACAGTTGGTCAATTATTAAACGCTACCCATCGTACAAGCACGTGTAGATTAATGGACCGCCGGCTATTTATGACTCAATGTAAAGGGGTTGAAAGTACCTAGTATTTGTTTGAGGGATTATATAGGGAGATTCACAAAGGGACCCTCGTACCGAGGGGGCGCATCCGAAGGGGAGACAGGATCGGATAACCTTGATATGTCCCTTCGAAGGTCAAGAGCAAATTCGCAAGCCGCGTGTGTAGACGCGCTTGGGGAGAGGGTTGAGCTATTTGTACTGTGGGCTTTGTAATTATGTTGTCCCCTATTGTTACTTCGTATGGGCTCTCGTGTTTGCAAATTATTTGGTATTTTTATTCTGTATTTTGATTTAAAATGTTGTTAGCAGTAAAATGATTTTGCTTCGTTTCAAGAATATCTGTTTTACTTTTTTGTCGCTACCGTTGTCGGCCAAAACAATTTGAGATGTAAATACGCTTATAAGATTCCGATAAGATTTTTGAATAATTCTGTGTACAATTTGATATTGCCAATAAGAATAACTAACCCATAAGAGTCAAACGTATTTTTCTTATGTTATGAGCTTGAATTTCACAATACAGATAAAGCAGTTCGTACTCTAATTCTAATATCAGCCTGTCTTACCGTAGGGCAAAAAACTCTTTCAATCGATAGAAGTAAAAAGCTTTGTTCATTGAGTTATTTTTCCTAACTAAAGTTTAACCCACAGGTGCCCCAGAGATAGAAGGCACGGAGCCAGCGCCGCGGACCTGGCGCGGGGCAGGTGCGGCGCCCTCCCGGTCCCACAGCTACGAGGGCCAGGGCCCCAGCACCATGAGCCGCGCGATGACACTCCTTGCCATCGTTGCCATCGTGTACTGCGTCACCGCCGCCTGGAGGCGCTGCGGCCGCAAGCTGCGACGCCGGAGACTCATGTCTCTAGCCACCTAGCATAAGCTCAAATGTGATAAGAAGAAGCGACATCACGAGAAACACGTGGGGCCAAATTAGAACAACTCACCCATAGTGCCTGATTCGCTGTACTTTTCTACCTCTTGAAAATATCAGTGATTCATTTGGCAATCACAGAACTTGAGTATGACAGATGTCTCGACACTATTAAAAAAGGGTTGAACAAAAGAGCAACGAATCACAGAAGTTGTTTTGATGTGAATAGTTTAGCTTTTCAGTAACTAAGGGTGGAAGTTGAAACAACGGTAGCAAGGTATTCAAGACAGTGATGAAAACAGAGGACTGCTTTTTATATTATTATCAGGTGACAAACTTTTAATCAATGTAAAATAAATTACTTAAAGACATAGTGTATTATAGATTGGTGCAGTTTGACTTTAGTGATTGCCACTCAAAAGCAGTGTTTTAGTAGATTTTTTATTTATTATTTAACCTACTTTCATTCGCTTACGATTAGAGACTGAAAAGTGTGATTAACTTTAGTAAAAACTAGTACCAGTTTGGTGCAACACTATTTATATTAGATGTATGTTTAATATCAAGTAATAGCTTGCTTATATCTAATGTGTTGAGAATGCATGCATCTCTGAACTCACCAAAGAACTGCTTCAAAAACAAGGTGTAATGCAGCATGTTACAAAGCGAGCATTTTGTCAGAAAGTACGCAGAGATGCACAGGCATAAGTTAATAAGTTCTTATTGTATGAATTCTCGTGTAAGAAACAAAATTACCTCTAGCCACTGGTCTTAAGGATCAACCTTTTCGTATTTATGAAAATACTCAGAATTATATTAAGACTACCGAACGTGTTTTAACTATCAAGTGTAGTAAGTTATTTTCTATACGACACATGATTTAATTAGTGTAGTTCAAGCAAATTTCTATTTTAAATACAACACCATATGATTCACTTTAACTGAATTAGTCTGTTATGATGATGGATGTATACAAAGTTCTGTGAGTAATTGAGTAGGTTTCAAATAAGTGTATGGGTGGATGTACCTTCGTTAAGACGAACATAATATTAATAATCGTATAGAGTTTATCTGGAAGGGGGCTTCTTACATTTTACTACCATTTTTAAAGTGTTTTGTTTTTGTGAGAGTGAGAAAGCACGCTATCAAATTTAAGGCAGTGTCTTTTTTTTAAACAATCTTCAAAAGTGGTAGTGATCTCCCTAAAATTATAATAGTTTTAAATTCATTATTTTTGTAAGCAGTTAATACAAATCTATTTAATATTAAAATATTGCGTGTACTTGAGTGGCGTTCGCATGTCGATAATACTTTTATGTCAGTCGTGCCTGCACTGTGTTTGTTATTTATAATTAATTTAGTAATTTATTATTTTACAAGTGTATTTCGAAGTTTGTTTATTCAGAAATACTTAGCTAAATTATATGGCGTGTGGAGGATATCAAATGAAGCAATTTTTAAAACAGCTTGGATATGTATAAATTTCTTCTTTGAAAATATTCCTTTGGAAAACCCCCATCACACGAGGATTAAATACCTTAGTGCGGGAGTCGTTTTTAACAAAAAGAACATGGCCCTATCATAAAGGCCTTATGTTATAAGTATTTTTTTCTGATGGTAACTTTTAGAGAAAGAAAGCAGTATTTGAAATATCCATTCCTTGCAAATCCATTACACGCTAAAGATTCATTATTGGTATTGAGATTGTATAATTATTTTAGACTTAGGTATATATACGTTTTTGTGTAATTAATGTTTACTTAATAAATGTTTACTCTCAAAATCGGACTCGCGATTATTGATTAGGATATTAGTCGCAAGATATTTTAAGTTACCAAAAATGTACCTCAATGCACTGAAGCTATGAAATGGATCATGTCCGAATGATTTCTTTCCCCGTCATGGATATTAAGCCGAGGTTGAACTTGTTATTTATTTTGATATTTGTATTAAGTATTTATAGTGCATTAAGTGCACGTTTTTACACATATACGTCATTCTAAAGCTCGGGTATATTATTCGTCCTTAATGAAATATGTAGTGTTGTTGCTTAATGTTATAACTGTCTATTTATTGTATTATAGTATAAATAAGAAAGCGTAGTAACAAAAGTATATTTAGATTTATAAAAGTACGTAAATATAGATGTACTAAAATGCTGTAAACAGTTTGTAGTTTAAGTATATTATGTAAAAGAGTTGTTTAGACGTGTCACACTGCGGGATACAGTCGACCAAACAGTGGTAACGCTTTCAAATTAAATTCAATCTTATTATCAAGGCCTTTTGTTTTGATTTTGCCTTATGTTATCACTTATGTTGCCACTGTTTGGTTTATAGTTCTCGAGTTGCTGATATAATATGGTCACATAGTGAATTTTGTACGTAGCCCAAGAAATACTATTCAATAGTTACAAATTGAGTGCATCTTATTATGGAACTGTGTAATATTATAAAAGTTTTAACCGTAAATTTGGACTGACACTAGGTTTATCACGTGTCTCAGAATTCACGTTAACCTTTTTACTCGATTGTCCTACTACGATCTTTGTCAGTCATTTCAATTCAGACCAGTCTTACTAAACAATACTGTGTTACCTAGTAACAAGGATGCTTGAGATCAGACTGTCAGATGCTCCGTGAGAAATAGGGTACAATCTCAAGCCGGTAAGACTGGAAACTGACCCCAACTTACCCTGGGAAAAGGAGAGATTGCGAAAGTTGAATAGAGACAGTATTTATATATAATTATGTTTATTGTCAAAGGGTTGTTTAAAGTTACAAAAGAGAACACTTAAAGCAGGTTTGTCGATATAAATATCTTTACTCACAACTGACAAATTTTTTGTTTAATATATTGCACAGTGAAATAGTTTTAAAGAAATCTAGAACATCTGTACAAGGCACTCCCCATGTTGAATATGACATTAAATAGTATAAGACATGTTTTAACATAAGTTTAGGGATTGATGTACATAATTGTATAATTATGTATTTCATGGTAACTTACATGAAAGACTGGTCACCACGTACGCTTTCGCGTTTAGATAATAAGAAACGAAATAAGTTTTTGTTAATAAATTACTATCATCGTCTGTTATGTTCAGTGTTTTATTATTAAAACCTAATATCCTCAACAGATCCCTTTGAAAGTTGCATAAGAAATATACCTATTAAAAAGTTAAAGTACAATAACAGAAAACTTTTTAAACATCAGTAAAGTTTGTCATGTATTCAGTTTGCATTCTTGTAGTTTAAGCCAAATAGAGCTTTCAGTTCCGAGATGCGTTTATTCTATACATGTTATCAATACATGTTGTCATATATTGGAAATGAAAATAACGAAAATATATCGATTGAAACCATGCTAAAATTGTGACTTATCGAGCTGGAACATCCCAGTTATGTGTGTTACGGCTTTTTCCATAATAAATTGTTGAAATGGAAGATGTTGTCAAAATTTCAGGATGCTTATGATGTGAACAAAGGAGAGCTGGAGCGGCCCAGTAGCGTCTGTGTAGCGGTTAAGCGCGGCGTAGAGTTCGCGCACGCGCCTTGCATGTGTGCGTCACTCGGGGGCTCGCGTGGAACTCGCGCCCGAGCGCCGCACCGCCCGTCAGTCGGCACCGGCCCGTGAGCGCGCGTACACGTTTGCAGACACGAACCGTTTATTCACTCCGCGACAGCACAACGTTATCCGCGATGTCGCGCGTCTATCAGCCGACCGAGTATGTCATCGACAAATCTCTTATACCATCTTTTGAGCAGTATGAAAACATGCACAGGGAATCTCTCGAAGACCCAGATTCGTTTTGGTCGGAAATAGCGAATGAATTCTATTGGCAAACACCCTGCAAGCGCGGCGAAATGCTGTCTTACAATTTTGATATAAACAAGGGGCGAATCTTCGTGAAATGGTTCGAGGGCTCGCTGACCAACGTCTGCTTCAATGTGCTGGACAGGAACGTGAGGAACGGCTTCGGAGACAAGATTGCATTCTATTGGTAAGACATTTTATGTTGGCATAGCTTCCAAAATCAATAGGCAGCAGCTGAGCGAATGCACTGAGACGGCGCGCGAAATTATTGATTTTCCCCAGGCTAGACAGGCTCCAGCGTAGCTGTTCACCAATGGAACGAGCTGATTAATACATTGTATGAATCTTTGTGTTATGTAATATTATTTGAAGCTGCCTGCTCGGCGATTTGGTAACATTTTTGCCGACTCGATGGTGCCCGCCTTCTTATTGATTGATGTTCTTCTACTCTTACATAAATTCTCTATGGCTTTCTAAGGGATGTTTTTGTTTATTTTTTTATATTAAGTTGTTTATTATTGATTCTGATACTGAGGCTGATGTTGCTAAGCAAACTGTTCTTTTTTTATTCTGTTGACTATTTTACGGATTTAAATTTTGGAAAAAGTAAAATGAGCCGATAGTACATATGAATACTTAAGTGGCACAAAAGTATAAGCAAGTGCGTAACTAAAAATCAATTCGCAACTTGCATAAGTATTCATTTAAAGTTCCTTTTTTGATTGAGCGGAATTAAATGGGAATAAGGCCAATGCCCTGTAATCATTGGAAGCAACATGAAGCGAATAAGATATTCCTAATCAAAGTAATTAAGAAAACTATTTTATTTTTATAAATTATCATTTTATGCTCTACCATAGGATATGTATATCGAAATACAAACGGCGTATAGAAAAAATCAGCGCTTTTCGTTAAATAAACTCAGAATATTGAAACAATCCTGGAACAAAAGGCGAAATCAATACCTTTCATCTTTTTGCCTATTAATTCAGTAAACAATAGGAAAAAGAAAAGCCATATATGCCATAATAGGACCTCTGTTTATTAAAAACAATACGTTTCCTGTTCTAACTTCAAGTTGAGGCATGAATACGATAAAACGATATGATTTATTGTTTCTTCCTTAAGGAAGGTATCTACGTTTCGCATAAAAATATTGAAATATCG
Source organism: Trichoplusia ni (assembly GCF_003590095.1). Classification (NCBI taxonomy): domain Eukaryota; kingdom Metazoa; phylum Arthropoda; class Insecta; order Lepidoptera; family Noctuidae; genus Trichoplusia; species Trichoplusia ni. The sequence continues at coordinate 2,076,459 of NC_039482.1, read as the reverse complement.
GATATGATTCAGGCATGACAAGATGCGCCCTACGATGAACTTTGACCTGTCCCGGTCGGGGCCTAGCTGCATTTCCGCTCAATTGATTTCTCTGGGCCCGCGATGACGCGCGCACTGCTAAAGTACCAAGTCTACCACTAGCGATGCACTAGATGTCCCCTCCCTCCCGCCCCCGCCCCTGTCACCTGCCCGCTGCCCGCCCACCCAGGTGTCTAGACAACCTGCACTCAATCAATAAATCTGATACGTATATACAGCCTCCCCCGAGCCAGACAGACTATGTAATCATATATTTACTACATAAGGGGAGCACACACGGCCCTTGTGGACCCTCTGTTTCATAACTCCGCATTTAATATCGTTCGTCTGCTTTCAACTTGTTACGTATACTCACGTTTTCGGGTTTAACTATAGATTCAGATTCTCTTACGTTTAGGAAACTTCTTACCATCTACAGTCATTGTGAGTTAATGACATTTCTAATCTTTTATCAGTTGTTGTATTTGAACTCTATTTACATGGATGACACTGTTTATCTGTTACATCTGTATCTTGCAGCTAAATGTATTCAGATAACAAGCGTTCATAATAAACGTATGATCTTACTGAAACGGAAAATGTAGAGTCGAGAAATTGTAAATGGTTACAATCCAATAGGCCTTATACTCGTATCAACTTAAACAGCTTCTTTGGAGCAGTTTTTTAATAAGTTTCCACTTGTTTACATGAATATAAGTAACTTTATTTAAATAAAATATAGTCTCTCACACGAATAGAATAGAATTATAAATGCAAAAGTACAAATAGATTGGATCAGCTGATAACATAATAATCTGGTATAAACTCTTTTTTGAGAGATGACGCTTCAAGACAACATTTCACATACACAGTAACAAAATTTAAATGATGAACGTTAATTAAACATTACATTTATGTAATGTTTAATTTATGTAAACGTGTACACTTACGAAGGGAAATCCCCTAGTTCAGAACTCGTCGCGTACGCATTAAGATGCCAATCACTTTTTTTTTGTTAAAGCCGGGGAGTCCTCATGGACACCCACTCTCTCGGGGGAGGAAATGGGTAGTGTCAGACTTTTACTGACTAAACCTAAACCGCCGTGATACGTCATCCGCGTTTTTGTTTCGGTGTATGGCAATGCTTTCCAATCCTTTATACAAGATGCCAATCCCTAAATAGTTTAAATTCAAAACTCTAAATAAAAACAAGATAAACCACAGACTGTATTTACACTACATTAATAAAAACAGACAAATCTTATTACTATCCTCATAAAATTATTGTCTTAACTTCTTCAGTTTGGTTGCGATGTCGGTAATCTTATCTCGAGTATTGACCGAAGCTTAGAATCATCTCGTCAGTATCAGTACTGTACAAACGAGATCCGAAAAAGAGATCTGAACACATGTTATCATCTTAAGTCACTTCATACACCGGTAGAAATGCGTTATTGAAACTAGGTTTAAGTCTGTCGAAAAAAAAGATAGGTTGAAGAAACTAATACCATATAATATAGTACCTATTAAATAATCACACAACGCCATCTAGCCTCAAATCAAACAATACTTAAATAATGATTACGGTAATGGTACTTCGACAACTGAAAAACGCAATAATAATTTAAATTACTAACCAAAATCGTGCTCATCTCACAAATATTTGTCCTAGGCGGGAATCGAACCCACAACCTCCGGTACAGTAGTCAGGACCACTAGATCAACAGGCCAGTTTGTACCTGAAATTCAAATTAAAATATGTTCGGACAGTCACTGATTGGTATTCTTTCTCGAAACAAGGAAAAAAAAAACAAAATTGAAACCTACTCACCAGAGTTCTGTTTTATAAGCAGGAAAAAGAGAAAGACATTCATTTACAATAGCGTTTTTCTGAGTTTTAGACATAAGACGTTTTTACATCTACAAATAAATTGATTGCAACAACTGTCCATCTATCTTCATTAAATTGCAGTTACACGTGTAAAATGGATGAAAACGATATGTATTCATCATCTCTATTTCCAACCAAGTATCAACGTTTAAATTATGGTCTGATCAAACTGATGTGATGTAGTGATGACCTAGGCATTGAACCCAAGAGGACGATACCACTTCACATTCACGAGAGTGACGGCGGGGAGAAACTAACGTTTAATCTATTCAAGATCTACATAACTATATTATTACAAAGCTAAAGTACTTGCTACACAAATACCTGTTCAAGTATCTGCAATGCCATTATGATATAACTGTTCTCTAACCATCAAACTAATCCCTCAATAGCTACCAAAAAAACGTGTGGACTTCGCTTCTAGCTTCCTGCTAAAATCTTGCAAAAAATCCCCGTTCATAAAAATGGTTGCGTTTTAAACAAAATGACATCAACAACTATCGTCAACTCCATTCACTTCAATCAGCATTCTAATTAACATAATATTCGTGAACTGTGTTCGAGGGGGCTTGTACGGTGTACCCAACCTTGGGCCTTGGTTACGTTCACATAGCAACCAATGTTTCCGTAATTTACTTTTGTCTATGTTCACAACACGTCATGTCGTGAATGTTTTCAACAGCTACAAGTGGCCACAAGTAACCACTATAATGACTCTCCTAAGGCCGTCTGATTCAAGGTCTCAAACACCCGCAACAACTTAAAGAATGAATTGCCAGTACTAACGAGTACTTAGTTTATTCACCTAAAGTCGGAACGCTAATTGAAGGAATCAATAATCCGTTGCGTTAACAATAAGTACCTTATCTAACACATGATCTTATATAATGGCGTTGGTATTATAACTGTAATAAATCTGAGATGAAAATCGTGTTACATTAAATGTTATGCAAATCCATTCGTTCACAACAAAAGACTGTAAACGGTAAATCTTTACGTTATATAATATCACTAGTTGTTATAAGAACACACTACATAACCCATATAACCGAGTATTATTATAATAAATATTAGACAAGGCGAGAATAGAATTGTTAAGTGACGGAGGTAACTTAATCAGTAGTCAACAATAGACGTAACGCTATAGCCTAATCTCATTAGCTGACTATATTTGATTTTGCGGACGTTCGTCTGTGTTTTAATCTATACTAAATAAATTTTGAAATACTCCACACCCAAAGCTTTAGGGCGAGACGCGCATTCACTAATTTATGTGCACATTCAACTTAATTCTTACGTTCACGATACATAAAATAAATAATAGTGTTCATTGATTGGTTAACGCTGAATTAAGGCTAATTACTATTTTAACTGTAATTTACATCTAAAGAACTTAATTTTAACCAGCACGTACATAATACCAGCTATTGTGGTTCGAAGATATTTATTACTTATTACAAGGTTAACGATGGCCTTACAAAAAGTACTTAGGAAACTGTTAATTATAAATAAAAATGATTAACTAACTAGCTGTTGCCTACAGGGCCGCCCGAAAATGATCCTACAGGAACACAAAATCGGGATAAAATCTATCCTATGTGTTAATCCAGGTTATAAACTACCTGTGTACCAAATATCGTCTAAATCCGTTGAGTGGTTTTTGCGTGAAAGATTAACAAGCATCCATACATGTCAGTAGGATAAAGAGTCACGTACACTATCATCGCAGCTATTTTGTGTGACACTAGAGTCACATCTTGAGACCTTCCATCATCTTGTCAATTGGTTATTGTAGTTCGATTGTGTTAAATGAAAATTGCACGAAGATCTGCATGGACAGTGCAGCCATTTGAATTAAAATCATTGTCATACAATAGCCAAGGCTGGAGCAATGTATCGTGCATTGATAGTTCCATAACTACTTTGATTTATCTCTTTATAAGGCTCGCCACTCACTTTGACGCCACCGTCTAATGTTCAGACGATGTGCCTCTCGTGTGTATGCTACCTAACTTGTCGAGTTTATTTCATTTTAAATATACTTATTTGCATATTATTACACACTTATGCAATTACTTTCAACACAGTAGATATTCTTGAAATAATCTCATTATATCACCGAAATACGGTGATATTACATAATTATAATTCTACATTAGCGTCATATGTCGAACAATTTAAAGAAAAATTTCAAATGAGAGGAACTTTAAGACCACCACATTTTTGAAGCTTCTGTTTAAGCTTTAATAACCAAAATATAAGTAATTGTGATACTTCCGTAGGTTTGCGTGAGTTACGCTGAAATTTTTTACGCCTACTCGTTCCTAGTGTTGTCACGGGTCTAATTGGTAACTTGCACCACCTCTTTTTGAACTGTAGGGTTGTCGGATTCTAACTAATTGAGATCCCGGTTGGTACTGTAGTTTTGAGTAATCCCGAAAATACGTGCAAATAGCACAAGTTAGAAATGTGTTCGATCGACAGGTAACGACGATGAACTCTGCATCGCTGTCCATGTTGGTTTTTGATTTTAGGACCGAATCAAAATAAAAAATATACTAATAGGTATATATTCTAGTTTCGGGAGTTGCAGTTTAGGAAACGAGACGTACACGACACGCGGCGGAGCGGCTTCTCAATGAAACAACTTCACCACCCTTAGGTACTTAAAGACGCTCTTGTCGGCTAATCATAAGCAGTCGGTGGTTGGCAATGTTATGTGTTACACTAAAAATATAAATTTTCATATAGGGATATGTATCGAGACAAGATAATATTACCTCGATCTTATCAGCTTCATCGAAAATTATTTAATCTTACTCTCTCAAATACATCGCGCAAACTCTAAACCAATTACATCATGTATCATTTCCGTTCCTCCACCCATCCGTTACTTTAATTACTCGTTCAATATGTCCAGTACAAAAGATCTATCGTCTCCTGTATAGGAATTAGTCTCCATCAGTACACTTCAAGGTAATTCTTGGGCTGAGAAATAAAGCTAAGTGGAGCTAGGCAAACGGGTATTGTTAACCTCGACAATGACTTAATACTTGTATAAATAATAGCGATAAAAAATATAAATTAACATACAACGCAACTGTTACAAATTCTTAAATCATCTGAATATCTTGACATGCTATCAATCGATAGAGATAATGTCACTAACCTCCGTTCAATTGTACTCTTGATTAACGCATGCACTCTAGATAAATAGACAAAACGTGCGGCATTCATATGCGCTACATCCGCATGGACATTTGCAGTCAAAATTTGAAAATGTGATGAGGAAAAGGACTAATTTATAGATCTAATAATGGACTAGAAATGTCTGAAGTATTCCATAGTATTGATGAAAACAAATTGCTTCGGAGGATAGCTAAAGAAGAATTTTATTAAGTCTTAGATATTGTCCGATATCTATGAGGCTTTCAATAGATAGGGAGAGATGAAAATATCTTTTGTTATATCTATCTCATACAGACATCTGTTTGCAGACGTCCGTTCATACCCAGACTCAATTTATTGATTTTGTCAGGGCGGATTAAAAATGGCCGCGACATGGGGAGCGGAGATCAAATAAAACTCGTTTGCGTAACTTCACGTGGGGGGTGGAGTTATTATTATTAACAGGGGCGGGGGTATTGCGAAGCCTGCTAATTGGAGTCGGATTTGTGGCCATATTTCGTATCACTTTGTAATTTATTAATATTTGTGTCCATTCATATACATCTATTATTACAGCATTAGAAACAGAGCGTGTCCAATTAGCTTTTACAATTCACTGTCCATATCGACCTCAAGAAATTCGGTACGTTCACTTTCAATAACAATTTGATTTGTTTTATGAACTTTATTGTTTGAAAGCTTCATCTTATTTCCTGAATAAATATTTGATGCTTTATTCGAATAATGTGGTCTTATTGACCGGTAGTCAAAAAAAGGTACTTTTAACATTCCACAAATCAATACGTTTGTGCTTATTGCCGTAATGGTTCTCGATCTTCGACCCTTGCTTAGGCACCACTTTACAATGTATGGAGCACGAATTTGATGAAGATAAATTTACAGGGAGGGCAACCACCCTGAAGACTACAGTCGCATCACCTACATGAAGCTGATGGACCTGGTCTGCCAGTTCGCTAACGGGCTGCGCGACCGTGGCGTCGGCAAGGGCGACAGGGTGTCCATCTACATGCCCATGATCCTGGAGACCGTCGTCTGCATGCTGGCTTGTGCCAGGATTGGAGCTATTCACTCCGTCGTGGTAAGTTACCTCCCGTACCTCAAGCTTCTTGCGTGTTGCCTTTAGAAAGAAGGTAACGGATTTGACATAACTCGCCAAGTCGTGTTTGCTACGTTATTTGCTTTATGGATCTGAACTGGATCCGGTATCAGATGACGTCATAGCTTGTAATATTTTAGTTTGCGGGATTCTCATCTGACTCGCTGGCGGAGCGGATGTCGGACTGCAAGGCGAAGGTGCTGGTGACGGCGGACGGCGCCTGGCGCGGGGAGAAGCTGCTGGTCCTGAAGAACACCTGCGACGACGCCCTGGAGAAGGCTAAGACGAAGTACAACCACAGCGTCAACATGTGCATCGTGGTCCCGCACCTGGACAGGGTGACACCGTGTGGAAAACTACCTGATGACGTGAGGACTCTTGTAAGTATATGTAAAAAAGTGCCCTTGAAGGACTGACTGGTAAATCTTACGTCTTCTTTATATTTTAGTACAAGTGGAATGACGACGTTGACATATGGTGGCACGACGTCATTGAGGGTCAGACGAACATCTGCCCTCCGGAGTGGATGTCGCCAAACGATCCGCTGTTCTTGCTGTACACCAGGTACATTAGAGCGGCAAGATATTATTTTGGTTGATGTGTTGGGTATTGTTTATTGTTCATATCTATAATATTGTATATTTGAATGTTAGCGGGTCTACTGGGAAACCGAAAGGTGTGGTGCATTCGACAGCAGGGTATATGATGTATGCTACGTCTACTTTCCGCTATGTGTTCGACCACCGCGATAAGGACACCTACTGGTGCACCGCCGACGTCGGCTGGATCACTGGCCACACCTACGTGGTCTACGGACCGATGGCGAATGGAGCTACCTCGATCATTGTAAGCATGACTTGTACTTCTTTTCCACACCTCTGAAGTCTCCAAACATTGATTTCCTAAAGGCAAATTTACACATTCCTTGAACTTTGCTATTACATAAGTGTACTAATATGTTATTTATTATCAGTAGGTAATAAGCAACGTGTGTTGCATCTGTAAATAATTTACCTACTTACGAGACGTTTATTATGTACTGTATATTCTCTAAGTGGAAAATTGGCCCTGTATGAAGTACCTAGTAAGGTCATTTGGTAAATATTAAGTTAATAATTTTGCCATCATTCTGCGTAGCTGTTGCTAATTATCGATCTTATTATAAATCCATCATTTTGAGTCTTTCATAAAACAAACGCTGGACTAAAAATTTATTATTAAATTACATCTATTTTTTTCCTGTTACATAATTCGTGATAATCTAAGATGAACTCATTGATCTCAATAGTTTCATGACATTGCAAATACATACACGGTACGAACGACCTCTCTGATAACTTAACAAGGTCAAGTTATATCTGCAGGTGCCAAATTTAGTTAACATACTTACTTGGAATCTTTGCAAAAAATACTTGGATATTCTTAGCTAGTTTTCGGTAGTTATGGGACAAGTAATTTGTGACGTCATCAACTCATCTTCAAAAAAAAAAGTAAAGAATTGGACTACATCAAGTTTTATCTTACAGTTTGAAGGAACTCCCTTCTTCCCGGATAACGACCGCTTCTGGTCTGTGTGCGAGAAGTACAAGGTCACCCAATTCTATACGGCGCCCACCGCTATCCGAGCTCTCAACAAGTTCGGAGACGAGTATGTCAAGCGGTAAGTACTTTACCACAGTTCAGGGTTTGACGCTTTTGGTTTTTATTGCGAAAGAGATCAAATGATGCCTCGACCCCACTTTTTAACAGGATGTAATAACGTCTTTGGCGGTTGATAGAAAACTAATACTAGCATCGTACTTTATCATTTAGTTGGAGAATCTTTTTGTATTTCCGCCTTTCAAGATTATACATTTTTGCAAGTTTTGTTCAATATTTTTTATGTAAAACACATGTGTACTAAGCCATTTCCTGTAACAAGACAGGTATGCTGATACCGATTAAAACTATCATATCTATCTCTATTCTAGGAAATATGCTTACAAACTGCAAACTTCGTAAGCATGCAATAGTAAATAATCCTAACAAATATTTCGGTTGGAACTTTGCCGTATACATCAGACAAAACGAATCGGATATAGTTGCGTGTGCACTATTCCATCTGATACATATATACAGAGAAAGTAACTTCAATGATATTTGTACTTCCGTTCGGAACTGCCAATAAAGGTCACTCAGACCTAAACATTTTAATAACGTGACATTGGCAATGCATTAAGGCTAACTGCTTTCAGTCTATTTATAGATTGACAATAAACAAGTATCATATTTTTTTTTAATTGGTATGCGGACTATTTGTGAATTACATAATATTGTTAACAACAAAAGCATACAAACTTAAAAGAAAACTTGGTAATGACTCTATCTACCAGCGGGAGACATAATCGTTTACAGTATACTCTATTCAGAATTATCTCCTGTTTTATAAATCAGGAATAGGATCTGTTCTGAATTGAACTGTAACGCAGCCGCAGGCAAAAACTAGTAGTAGTATGTAATTTTACCTGTAGATTTACATTAACAAAAACAACAACAATATCGGGTACTGCGATACTTTGCTTGTAAATTTGCTGATTTGTTTTCTCTTTAGCAATATTTTGTTCCGAATTGAAAATATTTTCTTTCTATGTCTTGATATTTTCTAAACGCATATAAAAACCTCTGCTAAGCAAAGACCTACTACCAAATAGAAAAGGATGGAGCATTGATCAATACTCTTGCTCAATGCAGGTCTACGATTCCTAACGACGTTTTTCCACTCCATTTCTCAGTAGTGCCTTGAAATAAATCAGCAAGATAATTTCCCTGTAATTATTTTTATTAAGAAATATGATTCAGGCTGTTTCACGTCTTTATATGACACTATGAATCACTCAGGGTACTCAGAATATGGCATGTATTTTATGCTTGTGGACATGCTAGCCATCTATAATTTATACGTTTACCGAGCTCTATCGATCTAGTAAAGTTTATTTTAAACCTCCTGCAGTACTTGATTATTGCATTTTAAATGATGAGAAAACAGGGTTGTGCTTACTTTAACTGGGTTATCGAATCAATATCGTATTACAAATTCATTAAAGGAAGCGCTCGTTCGAGAAAATCAATAGTGCAAAGAGGGAGCATCGGGGTTCTAAATAAACTAAGGGAGTTAATTATTTTCTAATATTACGCAATACTTTAGTGTCAGTAACATTTAATTCTAACAAGTCATTGGTATCAACATTTTAAGGTATGAGGCAACAACGTGTGCATGTTACAGGCCCTTACAAATAATTATCGGTAGGTATGTCGACACAAAACTATAATTATTTTGTTTCCTTTTGTAGCCACAACTTAGATTCCCTCCGCGTCTTGGGCAGCGTGGGTGAGCCTATTAACCCTGAAGCTTGGCTGTGGTATTACAACGTGATTGGGCAAGGCCGTTGCTCCATTGTCGATACCTTCTGGCAGACTGAGACCGGAGGTCATGTTTTGACCAGCATCCCTGCTGCTACCCCGATGAAGCCAGGAGCTGCCGTAAGTGATACGAGAACGAGAAAAAATCTCCAATTTAATAAATCTTAGCCTTAAATGTTTCTAAATATCTGAGTGTTTTGTTCAGGGCTTCCCATACTTTGGCGTGGAACCGACCCTCGTGGATGAAAATGGGCAAGTGATTGAGGGTCCCGGTGAGGGCTACCTGGTGTTCTCCCGCCCCTGGCCCGGCATAATGATCAGCCTGTGGCAGGACCACAACCGCTATGAGGACGTGTACTTCCGGAAATTCCCCGGATTCTATTGCACCGGCGATGGTAAGGAGACAGTCTCACTTGTCACGGCTCCCCCATATCCAAATAACTATACTGTTATAGAATTGGTCCTACAAGATGATATAGTAAAATATTATCTTAACCATTCCAAAATATTTTGCTACAATGAACTGTTCAAAGATGTATGTATTAATTTATACATCGTTATGCATCAGGATGTTTGCTTATGGCCTAGTCTAACACTGCACTATTTTTATAGTATGACCGATACCTATAATTTCACGCCTTATCTTCACTGACGCATCAAACGAAGATGATTCGTAAACTAACATACATTTGTTCATACAGGCGCCAAGAGAGACAGCGATGGTTTCCTGTGGGTGACTGGCCGCATTGATGATATGCTGAACGTCTCCGGACATCTGATGTCCACTTCGGAAGTCGAAGGCGTCCTCTGTGAAGATCTGAGGATCTCTGAAGCTGCTGTGGTGTCCAAGCCACATCCCATCAAGGGAGAATCACTTTACTGCTTCGTGATTCTGAGCGAGGGGGTTCGTTTTGATGACGCCTTAGTAGATGCCTTGAAGAAGCGCGTGCGCCACAGGATTGGCGCGTTCGCGGCCCCGGACGTGATCCACCACGCTCCGGGCCTGCCCAAGACGCGCTCCGGCAAGATCATGCGGCGCGTGCTGCGCAAGATAGCCGTCGGCGACAAGGACGTCGGCGACACCACCACGCTGGCCGACCCCTCCATCGTCGACATGCTGTTCAAAACCCGACCTTAAATAATTGTGATTTAGGATAGAAATTTCAAGCTGCTTTTGGTTCCTATTTCAATGCACGGCCTTTACCGTATTTATTGCCATCCCTATTAATTTTAGCTTCTTATCTAGTCCAGCTTGAATATCCGTCCGCAGTTGACTCGACAAGGCCATGCTTATAACTATTACCACTTACAATCAAAATTCTAGCTTTTTAATCACAAGTAATCATAATCAGCTAATACATAATATTAATCATAGTCATAACGAAATAGCGTGAGGTTTCAAACATGGGGCTAGTTAAGAACAACAAACACATAATAAATGTGTCGTATTTGTAGTATTTATATAATGTATCCCACATTGGCTGATGGTATCACTGTATAGATCCACAGTCCTGTGGGTGCATCTTAGCTTTTATTCGTGGAAATATATGTAACGCTTGATCGCCTATTGCGGTTCAGCCGTACAGATAAACATACCAAAATAATGATTCAGCGGCTATTAGGTGATGCAACGTCAATGATAAGTATACCAGTTAAGCACACGTAGGGATTCTCATAGTTTAAGAGTACATTATGTTTGTTATTATAATTAGGTTTTGGCATTTATATTTTGTCAAAAATCGATTGGATCGGTTTTCTTTTTGTGATATTCTAGTGACCGGGTTTGACTTCTAAAATCAAATTCTAATTATTTATTGGATAATTGTTTTTCGCTTTGTGATACCCATTTGAATCATCCAATGATGCGCTATGTGATCATCGTGCGAGTCGCAAGCACTGATAATTTATTTGTCTACTATAATTTTATGTCCGTAGGAGCAGCAATGATACTTGAATATTCGTCAATAATATTCTATCATTCCATAATACGTAAAGTTTAAATTAATTGTGCATAATTATATTGCACGACTTTATGTGTCTACATGTAATCACCATTTGTATACAAGATGGAATCTTTCGTATACTCTTTTAGAAGTAAGAACCATATTTAACCGTATAAACATACATTATTTCAGTATTGGACAGCTTGAATTTATCTTAATTTTTTTGCTATCGTTGTGACTGATCATATTTATTTTGGATATGAATCGCGTTTTGATTTGCTGCCTCTTTTTCTTATTTCTAGCTTTGATATTATTTTTAAGAACTAACATGTAGGATTAGCAGACAATTGCTTCCTGCTTTATATAAGTGCACAAAAAAATTGCACCAATTTTTTGTTTTGTAATAGTTCTGGTTTAAGTTAGACTTAGATTCAACAGCTTGTGATATTATTCAGGCACGCTGTTTAATTACCTGCTATTTTTGTTTGTAATCAGCACAAAATGTTAATTCGAACATATTTGTGTCTGTCTTAAATGCGAAAACCCAATTAAAATTTAGTAGGTATCTACTCTATGAATTTAATAGCACCTATTTGTGATGCACAATGTTGAAATATTGTAAGGAGTAGAATTAAATGTATGCCTATACCTACCTATAGGTGAGGTCTTAGGTTACGACTGTAGAATTATGTGATGTCTTTTTTGTGGATCAATTATGATTACGATAGATTAGTTTCCTACATTCTTTTTTTTATTTCATTTTTCTTAGTTTTGTAGGTTGTAGTAGGTAAGTTTGTATCTTGAATGTTGGTTTCGCTGCCTGTATCGATTCTTTAATAAAATCATGCCGTATAACAATACTGTTCGAAGACAAAAGTATTATATTCGCTCAGATGTGTTTTTTTCCATTTAGGAACAACCTGTATAACAGCAGGATTTGTAAGAACCAGCAAATAAACATTTTCAATAAATTGCGCATGTATAATTTTAAAATTCCTGCCTTATTATATATATATAAAGTCAACGATCTGCCATCGAAAATATCTTTATTTAAATTAAGTCGTAACAAATAGTACTTTACTGAAGAGCTTAAAATCGTAAATCCTACAACCGATTTTCATAACAATATTCATTTTACAATATGTATGTACTAAAATGCAGTACAGTATTTATTTATTTATAATATTATAAGTCTTGACCCGTATTATAATTACGGTAGGTATAGTTCGACTTTGGGAAGTCATTCAATGGTAATAGTATTAAGCTATAATCAATGTGATTGCATGTCAAAATGAACATATCATTAAACTGATTAAATGATATTCAAAAATTGGTGTTCAATCATTATAAAATTTAATAGAATAGAACCTATCTTACCAACCCTAGATCTAGCTTGCTAGATCTAGGTAAGAAACTAGGTACTTGTACCTAGTTTCCCAAAAACACATTTGTTTTATTGAAGTTTTTTAGTGAATTAGAATATCAACACTTTAGTCAAAAATTTCTAGCTGATGATCCACTTGAGTCATAACTGAATCGTGACAAATATCAGATTTTATAATTAGTTAAGCAGCATTTTGACAGCATTCTTATTAAATACACTAACGGTCTTTTTGTCTTTAAAATATTTAGGTGACAGTGAAGTGTACTACTTCACTGTTAAATACATGTGCACCTCTGGTACCCAATCACTACATAGTATAAAACAAAGTCGCTTTTTCTGTCATCATGTTGTATGTCCCTATGAACGCTTAAATCTTTAAAACTACGCAACGGATTTTGATGCGGTTTTCAACAATAGATAGAGCAATTCTTGAGGAAGGTTTTAGTGTATAATAAGTTTAGGTTTTGTGTAAACTGACAATGTTACAACGATATTAGTTAAACATGTCGGAAAAAATTAAGCCATTCGAGAGCTTTCCTCGAGAACGCTGCCAAAACCTTTTGAGTTACAACAAAACTATGTATGGCGGGTTAGTACCTCTTTAATAAATCTACAAAAAAGTCCGCGGTGGTATATGTCTATCTTCCAAGGATAACCCACAATAACCATTTTTATGTGTTTTCTTAATACAGTAAAATTATGGGTTATTTACGAACCTATTTTTAACAATACAGTATTAATCCTTATCCAAAAAAATAAATTAGGTATATTATACATGTAATATAGAACAAAATTGCCTTTTACACTACACCAAAAAAGTGAATAGGTAATGAGTTATCGTAATATTAAAATCTCCGCGCGAGAAATTAAAAATCGATGAAACGTAGCGAAGATATCGTTGGCATCTATATACTAATATACTTATACTAATATATAAAGCTGAAGAGTTTGTTTGTTTGAACGCGCTAATCTTAGGAACTACTGGTTCAAATTGAAAAAATATTTTTGTGTTGAATAGACCATTCATCGAGAGAGGTTTTAGGCTATATATCATCACGCTGCGACCAATAGGAGCGAAGAAAAAGTCATAACTTATATCTTCTAACCACGCAGACGAAGTCGCGGGCAACAGCTAGTACATAAATAAGCTACAAGTCGTATCCATGACTACCCACTACTCAGTTGCGTTGTGCTTGGTAGTGGCATAGCTCTATTGGGATTGATCACCACTGCACCGAGCACCACATCTCCATCTGAAATCTATACTATAAAAGCTGTTATGGCCTATTTAAACTTGAGTAAGTGTTAGTAATAAGTGTTATTCCCAGCAATCAATGAAGAAAATGATGAATAAGGATTCATCGTTACGTTGTAATCTTGTATATTATAGGAATGTTCAGTAGAAAACGGACGATTCCCGCAAAGAGCATAGTATAACGTCTTGTTTCTGTTTGAATTTCTAAAAATGAGATAATTTTGTTAAAGCCAGGTTTCTGATCGTCTTTTAAGTTTACATTATTTAGCTTTTCAGATCTATACCTATTATATAAAAAAGCTGGAAAACAAGCTTAAGTATAACTTAATAAATACAGAAGGCCCAAAAAGGTCGCAAAAGAAAATTGACTGGCACAGTTTCTTGTCGTCACATCACTATTACGATTCCGAACGAATTTACCGATGATCGACGTCATCGCCTCATAGACTAAAGAATTATACCTACACATAAATGTCACACTGTCACAGTCAAAGGTAAATAAATAAATAGCATCTTTACCACAGGAATCCCTTCAGAGCCGAGTAAATCGTAAATCTTACCGTAAATTCTGTGTGTGGTTGTTCTGCCACTGAAAATAAGCTGCTGTATATTGTAATTTGCTGATACTACTTACCGGTATGGCAATGTCGGAGGCGGGTGCTAAAAGGATTGAAAAGGCGTGTGAAACCGCTGAAGAGTTTACGAGAGTGTTTTACAAACAAGTGGACAGCAGTCGACATTTGACTTCGAAACTATATCTGGATACCGGTATATTAGTGTGGAATGGTAATGGGGTTACGGGGAATGACAAGATTCAAAAGTTTCTCATGGACTTGCCCTCCAGCCACCATGTGCTCAAGACACTAGATGCTCAACCGATTGAGGAGTCATTGGTGTCTAGCAAACTGTCCTACTTGATCCAAGCTTGTGGAGAAGTAACCTATCATAATGACGAAGGGAGGAAACCATTCCAACAGACATTTGTTATTGTTGCCGTTGATGGAAAGTGGAAGATTGTGTCTGACTGTTTCAGATTTCAAGTTCCATATTAATTGTGTGCAATTCAAGATCAAGAGGTAGTCCTAGTATTCATATCATTAATGTATAAAATTTGCTTAATTTTGTATCACAGTTATTTATCATTATTTTGGTTACAGGTACTGGAGGTTACTCAATCATTAAATATATCAAAAATAATTAAATATCGACATTCCAGAACTCCTCAAAGCATATCAATTCCATAACGGTTTCTTACTTGACCTAAATATGTAATCTTATTAAATACTCCACTTTTACTATAGAAAATGTCATTAGAACTTTCATGAAGTCATTAAATGTCAGTTTGGATAATTATTAACACAGTAGTAAGCAATCATTTAAACTATGTAGTTGTTATTGTTAACCATTTTCATGTACTATTAAGCATAAGTGAATGTTTTAGGTGACAATTGCATGCATTAGATATGTGAGTTTTGTGACATAAATGAATTAATCATATGACAGTATATACTTGCCAGTTGCAATTTGTTAAAATGCATACAACCAATGCATTTCATGTATGTTTACCTAATATAAATAAACATTTTTTTACACTGCACTGCGGCTGTCTGCCTACATTGTGATAATTTTATTTAAGTACTTGAACCTTGTTTAAATTAAATTGATGCTACAATAATTTAAGTAATTGGTTACAGTTAAAAGTAAGCAAAATAACCTAAAGTATGTTATATTGTATAATTATGTTTAAGTTAGTCATGATGTGAATTTTGATGAAATCATTAAAACAAATTGGCTGTAGAAAAAATAATCTAAGAGAAATTAGTATTACAACTAATTAAAAAAAAAGAACTTTAATTAATCATGTGATCTGAAATTTCGTTTTGTTTTCCTATAATTACATAGACAATGTTGTTGCAACTCATGTATTATTTACTTGTAAGCTTTTTTTAAAATAGTTTGTTTTAGTTTTTAAGTTTATGAGCATATCTATGTAACGATGCAGTGTATTTTCTAGATACTTCATTGTAGTATACTCTAAGTTCATACTATTATAATTCATAATATGATACTCAAAGAACATTAAAGTAAAAAATAAATTAAGTCTTTTGAGAAGAACATACTGCTCATTGGTTTTTTATTATGTTTAATCATTCCTCGACTAGGGAATATATATATATATACTAATATATAATGCTGAAGAGTTTGTTTGTTTGATTGTTTGTTTGTTTGAACGCGCTAATCTCAGGAACTACTGGTTCAAATCGAAAAATTAGTTTTGTTTTGAATAGACCATTCATCGAGGAAGGTTTTAGGCTTTATACCATCACGCTGCGACTAATAGGAGCGAGGATACAATGGAAAATATGGAAAATACAGGGCAGGTATAAATTAAAATAAAATTAAAAATCTTCTAAATCAAATATAAATTAAGGTTAAAATCGCGGGCAACAGCTAGTGTATAGATGGGACACAGGCTATTGCCGATTCAATAAAATTTGATGCTGCAACATTTCCTTTTGCTGCAAAATGTTGTTTGGATATTTACATAAAAAAATAAGTGGCTCCAAAAGTTGTATATTGTGTGACCCCCGAAAATAATAAAATAAGAGTTTTTGTTGCTGGGCCTGGACAAAATTGACATAGAAATTAAAGATAACACACAAAACAACAATTATCTACAACTTAATGTTATGATGTGGTATGTACAGTATTTTCCCATTCAACGAACGTAAAAGTAAAATACCTACAAGCTATTTCGCCTATAGAACACATTCCACCAAGATATGATCACCTCCTCTACTCTGCCACGGTCAGGACAGTCGGGAGGCGAGACTTTTTCCACAAGATGTACAAACTTCCTCGATGTCTCAAAATCACAAGTTAGTTAAGAACAATATTGCATTGACTCCTCGGATTGAAAGATACCCGTGGATTAACGGTTCGATACCATAGCTTATATTAAAAACGGCCATCCTAGTATTCTTGACAAGCACAAACTCAAACAGCCTCAGTTCCTTGAATAACGGAACAACATCAAAAGGAATTCCTCTCGTCATAGCCTGCTAAGTGTCGAAATGACCACAAATAGATAAAAAGTTAAAAACCAAGACAAATGGACTAAATCCATTTCGTCCAAAATACGTAGAAAACATTTTTAGATAAAAATAAAAATCGTTTTGGCTTCTTATGGAAAGACTAGCGGTTGTCCGCAGGTCCGCCCGCTCCAGATCGAAAATGCTTCACGGGAACATGAAATTGGGATAAAAACTATCCATTATGTTAATCCTGATTATAAACTATCTGTGGGCAAAGCTTCATCTAAATCCGTTCAATGATTTCTGTGTGAAGGAGTAACAAACATCCATACCTACATCAATCCATCCCTACATACAACATTTCACAATTATAATATTTGTAGGATGATCCTTCTTTTTCAAACTCCCGCATAGTATTTCTTAATAGCCTCATTCTAAGTAACGGAATCCGGAGTAAGAAACTGAAGGAGGTCCATAACTATATCTTTATGAGCATTAAAATAACGATTTTGTTTAACCACCACAACTTCCGTTTCGCACGAAAAATCCGTTTCATCTATAGAAAAACAAAATTCTGCCAGGGCCTAGGTACATTTTGCAACTTGAATGAGCTTTTGAGCAATACAATTTTTTGCTTCAACAGTCTTAGAATAATAGTTTTGACAGAGATACTTTAGCAGTTATAATATTGGAGGGGATATGATCATCAACCAAATAGTCATTCGATGTACCTATTCCACGTAAAAAACAAGGCTCAAAAGTCGGTCCAAGGCAACAAAAGAAAAGTCTGAGAAAGACGGTTACAAATAACCCTCAGATTCAATTTTATCTGTTATAAAAAAACCACTAACCTCTTTTAATACAAATATGTAATCAATTACTTCAATTCCAATGTTCAGTGGAGTGTGTATTCTAGAGGCATGTTCATATATCTCTTATCACAGTAACATTACATAAGCGACTCCGAAGTCCAGTCATCATATAAATTAAAAGCTTTAGCTTCTCTCTAGTAAGGAAGGATATAGAGGCGATACTTGCATGGATACCGGGCCATATGGGCATCGCGGGTAATGAGTGCGCGGATACAGCAGATACTGCTAAAGCAGCTATCTCTAGTAAGTTAGCCGATATGTCGCATTACAGGTTCTAATCTTAAGACTTGGTCCACAATGCCAAAGTTCAAAGTTGCCTCTTTAAAGCTGTGCAAGATCTCTTGAATATTTTTTCCAGTGACACATTGCTTAGGCGTTTAACTTCGTTCTACCTTCGCACGGATTGTGTTAGTCTTGGATGCGAAAAGAAAATTGGCAGAAAAATCTCGTAAAAGGACAGTTTACGATCCAAACTTGGCGTTCGCTTGAGACACAGATTAGTGAATCAATGGAAGTCTAAAGTATTTTACAAACTCGCATAAATTTTTATAACAGCGTGTTGTCGGTTTTTTAATCAAGTCAAATCAAAGACAGAGTCAAGTGTTCATAGTCATTGACGTTTTTTAAATGAAAACCATTTTTTTTTAAGAATGAGATTTTGTTATTTCATCACAAAATCTGATTTCGCGTTGCATTACTGTATAATTTTATAGTTTTGATATATTGCGCCAAAACTTCAACAGTTATTTTACAGCAATTCTGCAGATATCACCACTACTGTGACAATAAACCTACAAACAAAAATAGGTATACTATGGCAACATTCATTTGGATTTTAACCTAATTTATTAGTATAAGAAACGAATCTTATGTGATTCAAGACCTCCTCTATCCTCATTTCCTTGCGCCATATATAGCTATTAACGTCACCATTTATTTAAACACAAACGAGAACTATTTTACTTTTATTGACATAAATGATTCTTTTCCACGATTCTTTTGCACTCCATTCGCTATCTATTCTGTGGTCTCTAGAAGAACGAAGCATCTGGTCCTTGCTATCTACATTTTAAGGTACACTTGTGGTACGTTAATTAATTTTTGGTCCTTAATCTCTTTAAAGACTAGCTTTGCTTGTACCTTGGTTTAATAATACTTAACTCATACTTCTAGACATTCGCTGTTATAGCATTTGGGTTGAGGTTTTGTGGTTCAAAGACCTTATAAAATTAGGATCTTTTCATATGGTTTGATGAACAACAGGTATCAAAGTTTGACGAATTTTAATGCAAATTAATTAATTTTAAAACGTTTTCAACATATTATTTCCTAGAAAGGAAAAAGTGTTAAGTGACTTTGTGTTTAATACGATCTGTTAACAATACATGGTTTTCGGCTCTTCCCCTTTTATGTAGTATTTTAATTGGTTAACGTTATTCGGGTGCATAGCTAACAGTTCGCAAAGCTGTCCTTTATAGAAATTTTATAGTTTTGATTTCCAGTTACTTATTTAATTATATTTTTAAGATTATTAAATCCAAGTGAACAATTACTGTTCGTTTTACTTTTCTAATTCATCTCTTTTCGCAGTGTTTGCGGCTATTATATAGAAAACGTTTCAATGATATTATTTAATATATAAAATTCTCAAGTCACGGTGTTATTATGAAATCTATTTTTCGTACCTACCTCATTTTTTATTACCTTGAACTAATTTGTATGACCAAACAATGTTTGCTGGGACATTTCAATTAGAGAAATTTTGCTGAAGGATATTCGTGCTGTTCAGACCATTACTACTTCAAAGTTACCCATAAACTATAATTTATTTATAAGTACAATACTATGACATTGACATTAAGATTGGCACACATTCTTCTCCATTCAATACAACTAGCACTACAATCAGGTCTAATTGTACTACTCTACGTAGTAACAAGGTAGTGACGTCATCATAGTACGTCCCTGTCTGTGCCAGATCCGCGGATATCCGCGCGATATTTCCTTCCGTAGGGGTGTAGGGATAGAATATCCGACGGATTTTTGGCACATGACTAGCTGGAGTTGTAAGGTGCTGTCTTAGTTGACACTTGGATATGATTATTTTTGTTTTATCTGCGTTCTAAGGTTTGATGGCATTAGGTATGTAAACAGAAGTTACTAGTATCATTTAAGACGTGAAACTATATTTTTTCACGTATTGTTCGGCCCTTCTTGTAAGTAAGGCGACTGTAGCTTTTATCACTAACAGATCGAATTATGTTTATTTGATATTATTTGTCAATATCTATATATTTACTTGTTTCGTTTCTAAGTAGCTCAAATATTTCTTGCCATCACCACTTAAACTTGTAAACTAAAAGCAAAATTTAAAAAAACAAATAACAACAGAGCTATGCTATGCAAGTTTTATAAACCAGCTAGTCCAATAAACTTGAAGAAAAACTCGAGAAGAGACAACACCAAAACATTTTCTGATGTCAAAATATTAAAACCTTTTTAGCAGCTCCAAGTTCAAAACTGGCGGGAACTTATTTGGCTCATGTATAAATTCTATAGTTTATGGTCAGTGAACTTGTCTGGTTTTTTGGCAATCCCTGTAGCGTAATATTTATTGGTGCATTATGAAACATGTATAAATCACTAGGGGCTTTGCTAACAAGTTTTATAAGTAGCGCAGCTGGGTTTAATGAGCCTGTGTACAGGCTTTCGTGGTGTCGTTTACTTACTCTGAATATAAATCACTGGTTTAAGTGTATGTAGAGATTTGGGAGTTGCTTTTTATCATTTTATATGTAGGTATATAAGACCATGTCACGTAATTAGTTATTCTAAAACTTCACACATTAATAGTTGATTCAGAATGGCTTATATTAAATGGCTTATTTAAAGAAAGAGTGCATTAAAATTTCAATTGACCTTCTAGCAATTTCTTTTACATGGCCTGTCTTAGATCCCATTTCTGGGCAAAGGCCTCTCCCTCCTTCTATCACGTATTGTTAACAGAAAACTATGTTGAATATACTAGACTGCAGTATAATACAGCTACAAAGCTTTAATACATCAATTATTATACAGAACCTCGATCCCTTCCAATAACTAAGCCAAGAACAGCCTACAACTATAAACTTATGCAAAAAACTGTGATCTATAAAAAACAGATCAAGTACATACATACAAGAACTATTTATAACTATAACCTTGTCACCACTAGGCCAATAAACTGAGGGCTGCATGAGGTAAATAATACGTATTTATTTTTTCTTCCAATTTAATCGGTAACGAATCACTCCGCCGGGATACTGATTGACAGATGGGCTGTCTAGATAATTGAGACGAATGCGATTCTGCTTGTCTGCCCCTATAAATCTGCTCTTGTATTTTTCATCGATATTTTACCGACATCAAATGAAAAGGATATTTTCAGATTGATTTTAGTTTGATGATCGTTACATATCGCTGCGTCTCCTTTTGTTTTACGAAATAAAAGTTTTTTTCTATTAATGCTTATTTCTACAATGCTCATAACATGAACTAAATTTACCACCATAATTTAAAATATACTTACGTAGAAAACTAGCACACATACATTTTAAAGGCGAACAATAAAACTATAAATTCTCACACAGGTGCGACCTCGCTAGCCTGCAACACAATTGCAAAGAACATTCTGCAATCTAACAAATCGCCTACAGAATGTAGGTAATAAAATAAAACTTAGAAAAATGTTGCGACATTTATTTCATACAAAGCAATTCTGAAAATGCTCATGCTTCACTTAAAGCTTTAAATATGAAATGAACACCTCGAAGTGAGAACTCATAGAAACTGCTGGCATTAAGTAGAACTGGAACAAGGTAGAGTCAGTAAGAGTATTAACTTAATCTAATTTTCAAAAAATGTAACCTCATCAAACTAATTGGGTTTTATGGTCATTGCTATGCAGTAACAACATTTGACTTAAAACGTAATTATTGTTTAAGACTAGTTTATTCTCGCGTATTTATCGAGATTTCCCCATTAGTTTCGGACCCACTTTTGAGCTGACGCGACGGCGGATTTGAATTAACACGAAGTATAGTAAAGACGTTTATTTATTAGAAGAAAAATCAGAACGAAAATAAGGAAAAAGTTGCAATAAGTAAAACATAACAAAAAAATGGCTCTACAATTTTATTAAAAACATACTAAGCACCAATTTTTGCATGACACTTAAAAAACTGGTACTTTATAAATTTGATCGTATTTAACGACTTCTATTGCTGTCTGTACAACTCCAAGTTATCTTACAATCGTTCTCAACTAACGCCTGTACCGTGTTCCGAACTGCGACCGCTTTATTGCAAAATTTATAAGTTTGTGTGAACAATACGTACATTTATAGCGTCCTGGTGTTATTGGTGATATTGTGAATTTAACTGAGCTATTCTCTCGAATTATTTTTGAGACATTGTTTTAAAATTACTGCTCAGGATGAATTTAATTTTGAATTCCATGAAAAAGTTGATTGAGTGACAAATTTCATACCTTTATCATCAGCCCTGATTACCTCATAGGCTTGCACAAGACCCTTATTTCTCCGTCGCTTCCGACATACGTCAGTAAAACAAGAATACGTTGTAAATGGTTCTATATGACACACGTCTATGGATCAATATGGCCTAATGGAACTCTACACAAAATCCCATTCACAGCGGCAGACACATTGGATTCCTTTGAATCCCACAGTACCTCAATACAGATATCCAGATTCCTACATATTGTTAAGATTGCATAACCTAATTCGTTAAAAGCATTTGCAACTAGAGGATGTTCTCAAACATGAGTGATTCAGATACCGAACATTTCCTGTACTATGATGTATAAAAATAGAAAGTTTGCCATTAAACGTGCGATGTGAAAGCGAGATGGCGCTATTCGCATTGTAGTGGCTAGATACATGAGACCTGTACGAAAAGCATGCAATATTAGTAAAACTTTACAGTTTACTACATAAGTAATGAGGCTTAGGTAAAATAGACTATGTAATACGTAACTTTAAAATTAATTTATGAAAACTTTTAAACGAAATGATGATTTAAGCCAAAAACTTTAACATGGTTTAATTAAAAAACAAAAACAATTAGAAGGTGCTTCACTATGATGTTAGTTCATAAAACAATACGATTGCCGTATTAGAGCGAGATAGAACTACACTACACGTACATTTTACTTAACTGTATTAACTGATTTAAGAAATCATTCGTCATCAAACAAAACTCAATCTTACTGCATTGAAATAAAGCCTATTCAAAGGTCAAATATGTGAGCATATTGTATGCAATATGTAGCGTTAATACGTATGTAAATAGGCCACCTGCCGACAATAGGCCGGGAGCTCTTGCAGCTGACAAAACAGGAGCTTGATTAGACTGTATTCATCGATACTGATTCCATCTTTCAATTAATCGTTTCTGTTTGTGTGACGTCACAACTTGGTATTGATATTGTATGTGATGTATGTCAGGTTCAGGTATTGTAAGGGCCTTAAATTAAACTGAATGGTGCTTTAGGTGAGGAGGAGGAAGGACTGTGGTGAAATGAATAGTGATGATGGCTCAATGCTGTATTTTATAACGGCATTCCCACTGAAACGGGAACAACTGTATGCTGTTAGCTGAAGTCCACGCGGACGGAGTCGCGGGCAACTGCTAGTATAGATATATTTCTGATCCTTTATCTTGACCTGAGAATCATTTAGTGAGTATCATGAATCATCCTTGCGATAGTGTTATTATGCAACACGTTTAGTGGATTTGAAATTCTAGTACTTCTTTTTCATGACGCTAACTAATTAACTAATGAGGGTTGACCAATAGCATTCTTTCCCGCTTCTAGTGTTTTTCTACACCTACTATCTCTCGATCTCAGACTTTCTACGGCAAACCAACGTTTGCTTGGCCAGCTAGTTTATAGATAGTATACAGTTAAGCTTAACCTAAGCCACATAAACAAGTATTCTAACCGCGAACGTATCGTATTTTATGAGAACAAAAGTCTTTGTCACATGAATTAACGAAGCTTAGGTTACTGAACTTTGTCTTTCACTCAAATATTTATAGGAAATGAACCTTCTATTCTCATTTGTTTCACCTTATTTGACAATTGACAGACATCGCGGAATGTCTAATCAAATAATTAAAGGCACGTGTAGGCTAGCTTCATCCTTATGGAATGTTTTCTTAAACTTCGGAAGTGGTTTCTATTGTTTATATAATAGGGGAGCAGATTTTGTGGACCAGCCCATGTTGACTTACATTATGAAGAGGTAAATGCTTGTGAGATGGTAGCAAGTAATCTCTGGCCAACAGAAATCCACATTTTTTGTCTAGTTTATCAGAAAAAATCTTTCTATACTCAAAAAAATATCATAGGTATGGCAAAATAATTAAGAAACCTAAACGAACGCAGCCATTCAAATATTGACAGCAGAATATCGAATCTAAATATGGCGGCCGAACGAGTATCTGATACCTACGAATTTCAAAAAAAGAACCAAAACGTTACCTTCTATTTACCAGCCAGGATTTTTTTATGAATCGCAGTAAGTTTTTTTTACGTTGAAAAGCGGATGAAAAGTTGGCTTTAAACAGGGCTTGATTGACGGACAAATACACAGTATTTTAGTCATATAGGCTGTCAAAGCGATTACTTGGTTGCCTTTGATACATACGGACGTATATGTAATGTATAATATTGCAGTTTTTATCGTAAAATGTGTCACGTTTGATGTGTATTTTCGATAAAATTATTCGAAGTATTTAATATTTTATTGTGAGTTCTTTATGTGTCGTTGGAATATGCTAAACGAATACTCGCTCCTATTTAAATTTTTGTTTACAACTTCACTTATTGAAATTAAAGGGGTCTAAGTTGCAGTTTAGGTATATTCTTACTTAATTTTTTTTGGTTACTTAAAAAAAGGTAAACCTTTCAGTAGAGAATCTAAATCTTGGTGTTGGTTTTATTTATTTAAATTAACCTCCAAATTTCATAAAAACATGCATAACAATGAACATAGAAATTAAATGAAATTATTTACCCTGCAAATAGGATATTTTATCACTTTTACATGTCTTTTTTGAGAACGATGGTGAGGACATTTCCTAGCTGACTACCCTAAGAAGAAATGACGAAAGAAACTCAGAGGTCGCAGTCTCTTTTAAAGTCCAGACAATTTTCAAATTCAAGTGTATAAACCAATGCAGAGTATTTCAATAAATTGATAATATACCTGCATAAGGTTTATACTTACAAAAAAATGTATTGAAAAAGATTAAAAAAAAATAACGCAAATGAGTTGCATGTTATTTAATTAAATAATAATTAATATTAACAAAATTAATTCATGCAAAAGCACAAAAAAATATTATAAAGTAACTATCGATGAACTTGAAACATTGAACTCAACAAAATCATCTACAATACATCGAAACAAAAGCGAGTGTCTATTCTGTAATATTGGCCACTCAACGTCGACTGAAGCTGGTATTTCATGCATAAATCACATACTTATTTCATTACCCAGTCCACACTAGACGCGTAACTACGAGCCGTTTCCAACTGAAGGCTATATTGGATTTGGATCAACCCTTTTGAAGACGTAATCATGCGCGGCAGTTCGCCATTGAAGTCATACTTAGGATATCAGTAGTATACAGACAGCAACGAAAGTTTAACTGATTTATAAAATAGGGAAACTTGAAAATAATGTAATTCTAGCTAAATTCTCACAATTTAGGGCGGGATACGTTAATGAGGTCGTAGAATAGAGTGAGAACGAGACTCCGAAAAGAACGATGGCATCCTCTGTGTTACCTAAACAAAGATGTATCGCTATTGTAATGCATGTGCGATTGGAGAACTTAACACTATCTCTCAAAGAAGGAATGCTGCAGCTGTAAAAACAAGACTAAGTATTAAAAGGCCGAGAGCGGCGTTTCTTTTCCTCAGTTGCACGAGCTTTTACTTTAAAAGATGCTGGTAGGCTCTTCAAGACTTATTGCCTTTGTAGCAGCGGGACATAGCGTGCCATTGCTCTATCGTTTCGTTTCATATATACTCGTAAGCTCAAGAGCAAAATACAAAGGTACAAAATACTACAAAATCTCCTTATATCGTCAATTATTTTAAAATTATCATGATGCTTTAGCAAATTGTTGAATTTGTCGTCTGTCGACTCTATTTATAGATATAATATTTGGTAGGTTGTCACGCAATACATAATGTTACGAAATGTAGGTATTACAAATACCCGAGACACAAAGATAAAGGTTATTAAACTATTTATATAACCTTACCTCGAAAGTCTAGTTTTAGCTATATAGATTTTTTTCTCCTAACATGTTACCTGCTTATAGACAAATAAGAAAAAAAAAAAATTATTTTTAAGGTATAAATTAAAGTATAAAATTCTTTAGATTGTAAAAACAATATAAACGTAGACGATAACAGTTTAACTATAAAACATCTGTATGTCAAACTATTAAGGTTTATTTTCGTAACACTTTTCAACTAAAAATGTGTAATACGCGTCTACGAAAATAACCCGAAAAAGTGTAATTTATTTTTCTCGAGACATGTCAAACGCAGATAGTTCAACACATGTCAGCAATGTATTTACTTGTGAAATAAAAACGTCAAGAAAATGTTAGGTACACTAGGTACACTAGGTACCAGCTGGTCTAAGCTCCTTACGTTAAGACCCTTCGTTCAACGACCGACTTGATTAGTTTCGTTGCATAATGTAACTACAAGATGGCAGCTTATTTTTTTTACTCTTGATTTTATTTTTGCTATTTTTATCGAGGTCTTTAAGTAAAGTACTCGAACTCGTAGCGATAAAGGCAAATAATTTTACGAATTCTGGACGCGCTTCTGATAATTTTGATTCACAACAGCTTCAGTAATTTGTTTACGCGAACCTTATTTTTGTAGAACTTATTGAATATTGTTGAATAATAAATTTATTTGTTTTCGTATTTATGTTTTAGTAGCTTGTTTTGAGGAATAAAAAAGTTTACATGAAGTGCTACGCGTCTACGTCGTAGGCGTTTGTGTAGCTAAGCTGCGTGAGGTTGAAGCCAAAGTATTAGGTGCTGTTTATCAAATTCCTATTCATCATCGGCCCTATTGAATAAAAATAAAATTTAAAATAGTAATAAAATATCCGTTATCAATAAAATAAATTATGCTTCTGCAACTTAAATAACCACTCAAACCACAAATAAGCGCCCACATTCTTTAAACGTTTACAAATTAACAAACTTTAACCATCAGTGTTGAAACAAACATCAAAAATATCATTTGCGTAACTCAAATGTTGACTGAAAGAGATTCGCTTCAGATAAATTTACATTGTAATAAATCCCAGTGGTATAAAATGTTGTATTTTCTATTACGTCTAAACAAACAAAGGGCGGTGGAATAAAGGGTAACCGAGAGAATCGGTCAGATAAAGTATTATCGCGCAGGTAGGGGCCGGTTTGATAAAACCCTGAAACAATTATCGGGCCTTTGAAAAGTATTGCCCGTAATGTTTGTGTGGGATCACTGGCTGATAAGAAACGATTGTACTCGTACTTAGCTGTTTGTCACGTAATCTGTTTAGTACTTTATGTATTTATTTAGAAATTGGAGCTTGGTTTTCTTTTGTATGAGATTAGATATTTTTTCTAGCAGTAGAGTTTCTTTCTTTATATTGTAGGGATTATTTATTTGAGTGGTTGTGCTAAACTTTTACATGATTTCATGAAATAAGACTCAAAATTAAAGTCCTCTTCAGTAAGACTATTTACTAAGTTTTGAGAAAAAGAAAAACAAGACTCCGATCTTATCTGCGAAACAGAGTTGAGATCACATTATTTAAAATATAAAATATTAGATTGAATTTCTATTTTGGTAAATCTTTAATTCGTCGTATACTAATTTTAGTAAACCGCTGAAGGTGGTAAGGAGAAGGTTATATGCGAAACGATAGCACAAAAAAAAAAACATTTCACACGTATACAAACGTTAGCACCTAAAAGCCTCATTCAGAGAGCTAACTAAACACATACTACGGCTGAACGCATCCACTATCAAAAGCCACAAAATCAACGTTGTAATTAGACTTGAACATGCGTCGAACACGATATTGACAGATACATATATTAATACATTAATGATTAAGCGTCAATTATCAACCGATGTACGCATGACTTACGTACATGATGAATAGGCTGGCTTCATTATCTCCTATCTTGGATATTGTCATTTGTGGTATTGTTTCACAGGAGCTATTATTGTTTAAAGTAAGGCTAATGGCGCTGTGGGAGAGAGATGGCGCTCTATATCGTGTAGAGTTCTGTCTTGTTCCCACAATTTGTAGTACTGTGAGTGAGTGGTGATAGGCAAGATGTTAATAGCTATTTTTGAACTGAAATAGTTTTGGTATTTTTAATAATAGTCCGTTTGATTTAATGTTATTATCAGGGTTTAAAACTTGGCAACAGCAAAAAAAAACATTTTTTGGGCTTGTTGAATATCTGTCATTTTGTCAACTATTCGATTTATTGTATTTACCTAAATTCGTTTTCTTTATAAATAGTTTTACATTATTCTAAAAAAATTAACCAGATTTAAAAACATACCTTATACAACCCTGTGGCCATAAATCCCCAAAACTAATTCAATTAAAAAACGAAATAAAAAGGAGCGAATTATCTACCTGGCTGCAGCCTTCCAAATTTAATTCGAGTTTAAAAAAAAAGCGCCACTTAGTCCCTTCTCTAAGTTATAGCCATGGCCATTTATCCGAAGCTCTATCAATGAGAAAAAAAGTTTTACAATAAATCTAAGTAGTACTAAGGGAGTCGTGATTACGTCGCTGATTCATTGAACAGGTTTTAATGTCCACCTTTAGGAAAGTGGGCCGCTAAAGACGCGACGTTAAATAGGACTCTATAAATAACTTTGGGAGATTTCGTATTAAAAAAATGGGTTTGAATGTGTGGGTAATGTAATCGAGTGTGTGGGTGAATATAATTTGGGGAAGCATTAAAATTTTCTTAAAAGGTTAGGTAGGTTAAATGATTAAATGGAACCGAGTGGAGATGCGGCTTCGATATCCGTGATCAAGCAATTGTTTGATACACAAATTTTTGTTTCGAGTCTGGTGTGCGCGTAATAATAATCTGAACTACATTTATTTAAAACCATTCCTTCTCCCAAATACACTCCCAAAAATCTCTTTCAGCCATTCTGAATTTCAATACAGGGCGAAAAACTCTTTCAGCTGGGGATCAAAGTAGCATGCCTTAGTATAATACTCACGTAAGCCATAAAGTATCGGGACATGCATACACTGAACGAACATTAACCACCGTCATTGGTACTGTTAACAACAGAACACAATATGATTGGAAAGCGAGGACTGTTAACTAGGGTAAGTGTCAACTATTGGAACTTCAAATTCAAGATATTGTATTTGATTGTGTACAGATGTGAAATTTTTTATTTGTTTAACTGACTTCTATTAGTTCTTGATTGGCAAGCTATTGAGGTCTGCTAGAGAAATCTACAATGGGCGGCGTGTTCAGAATTATTGATGGATTTCAAGGTCAGCAAGAGGTAGTTTTTGTCTCTAAGAACAATACATACTAGTGCATATTTCACTATTGTATATTATTAGGCCTGTTTAGTCTCGTGGTTACCCCCCCCCCCCCCCAGGAGAAATATTTGTTTGATAAGCAGGATCGTTTGTCCTGCTTTTCATTTTAATTTATTTGAATTAATCGTTGTTTGAAAATTATTGAATATGACTCTACATTATACATACAATGATATCGCAGTCACCTCAGCTTCGTGGCTTGAAGAAAGAAATCTCAGTGTTTCCGTATCGCTTAATCTTGCTGTCGGCACGGACCTGGCTTGCCGATTAAACACGTCTTTCAACGATAGATCGTCCGAGCTGTTTGCGTCCCTTTTATAAATTTGTAAAGGTATTGCTATGCTTTGTTGTAAATTGAAAAAGTTTTTGTTTATTTGCATGATTTGAGAACTTATATTGAATAATTTGGTTTGCGTTATAACCGAAATGTTCTAGTTGTACGGTTTTTATTGATGTTCTTGTGCCGTATTCTCGATTATTAAAGAGGAAAGAATAGGCAAACGTTTAGTTGAAGAATTCTTTAGTTTATTTGAGTATAATATGTTATCAAGCAAGCAATTAGCAATAAAGAAAAAATGTTTTCTTTTTGATTAAGAACGTCTAGACCAGTATAATTCTCGAAAGCGATAAAATTGGTCTAATAATTACTCAAAAGTATACGTACCAATAAAAGTAACAAAAAAAGATAAAAAGATGTCATTTCCGTAAATTTGAGGAAACAATTCGATCAGCGCTCACTCGTATGTAAAATACCACCATCGACGGCTGAAGGTCACCATTCAAAACTATTTCAGTTGAACCTCCTTCATGCCCTTACTGGCCGTCACGACTTTCAAACTTGTCCGTTTAGAATATCGACCGTCAAGTAAACATGATGCTCGGAGACGTCTTTGAGCATCTGTGTTCTCTAGTCGAGTGACAGAAGTCATGTTTCAAACAAGTATCGTATTGTGTGACGTAAGGCTTCAGAGTTGTTCGGGAGGCGCACGTGAGACGTTAGCGCATCGTGTCATCCACGTGGATAGGTACCCGCTCTGGGGTGAGCTAGTATAGTATTACCCAAACACCGTATACTGGTGTGACATTGTTAGAGAACACTCACTTTGCTTCTCTTCGTACAGGTCGTGTAGACTGAAGTTTCAAAGTCACGTCACTTGTCGAAAAGGAAAGTCATTTGTATATATTTGTTTTTTTTTTTTATATATACGTTCGTATTCTTAAATCTATGTAACATTTCTGCCTTGTTGTCTAGTGGTTAGCGGTATCTCTCTGTTATACCAAAGGAGGTTTGATTTCGATGCTGCTGGATAGAGGCCTACCCTACTGCGCCACAACGAGTGTGAAAAGTAAAAAGTTTGTCAGGCGTTGTTGGCAAACTTTGCTTAGTTTGAATCTAGGATTAGATTAGATTAGAATAGATTACAAGAAGAAAAATCACACTTTGGGGGAGGCCTACGTTCAGCAGTGGACGGAAATACGTTGAGATGATGATGACAAGAAGAAAAATGTCTATCACACTGGTTCATCCCGTATGTTCTCATTCTTCTAATTCTTCACTGGAAATGAGTCTGTTCAAAGTAAAATTTCACTTAAGTAAAACTAGATTGCGTGAAGTTTATGGAAAAAGTGATTAAAAAAACATATTCTATACCTTCAGGTCTCCGAGCAGCTGTATAACCAGCCTAAGGTAGCCAGGGCTCACGAGACGAGGGTCGTCCTCCTCCGTCTTATATCTTACCCTGATAAGGCGTTTTATAGCTTTTCCTTATTTTATTTTAGAATGATTGGATTCGTGAAGGTATGTCTTTGTATTTTGTTTATTCATGCTCTTTAGTTGGAAGGTTTATTTGGTTTTATGTCATAATAGATTAAGGAATACTTAGACATAAAATGTATTCCTTTTTGTTTTTCAAAAAATGCTACGGGAACGTAAGGCTAGCAGCTACGCTGGCGTAACAGCTACGATGGTTTCAAAAATGATGACCTCAGCTAACTACAGTTTCGTGTTTTATAATATTTAATTGAACTAAATATGATTTAAAATTTATTTACACTTTAGAAATGAGAATTTTGAACAACTCTAACTGCGTAAATCATGACGTAGTTCTCAGAACTTGAATCGAGAGGCGAGAGTCGCGACTGCACTAACTTTGCTTCAAATAGATGTTTGCTAACGTCCGCGTCGGCTACAAAATGCTGTAAAAAGTGCATTATCAGTAAACTGTTCACTCAACTGCGGAAATATTCATGTAAATACAGAAAGTTATCTAAAATGTCAAAGGGAAAAGCGACCGACTGTTTGCTGCCATACATATTACTTGCACAGTCAATATTGGATTTAGCTGTTATACATTTTTTGCGCCGTTTTGCTTTTCAGTCGCAAATTCTGATTTTTGTCGTGAGGTTTTTATGTTACCGTCTGGGTTGCAGTGCCTAATTTTTCTTTTATTATTATCTTTATTGTTTTTTATTACTGTCCTTGTAATGTGATTCTGCTCAGAGAATACGTTGTCCATGAATACTAAATACCCGAAGATTGAAATTGATTATATAACATCTAACTTATTATTTTACATAACTCATGTAGGCGATTGTCTACATAAACAAAGTGTCAAGCTGTGGGGCAAAGGATTCCCCCATTTCTCTTCAGACTTTTTTGTCTTGAAATCTTCATACTGCCATCATCATATTGTATTTGAGCCATCGGATTATGGCTCATTTAAAATGGAAGAATCACACATAAACACAATTATTTTTCTTTAAAAATTTCAACTTCTCTTAATTGAACTTCCAGCATCATTAGTATTTCTATCGCAAGTCGTAATAGATATTGACCTGTATTCAACTGTGACTGTTAGCTTTTCTTTGTTAAATCCAGTTACTAATTATCTAGGACTTCTTTTTTTAAGAATACTCTTAAAACCTTCTAACTTAGATGCAATATATTCGCTTTTCGCTTCGAATTTACTACCTCGAGTTTACTACCAGTAATGGCGATATAACTAGAACTTTTTAGTTGTAGATTCAAAGAGTGTGCTACAAGGTAATTAATCCCCTGACAACTCAAATAATTTTGTCCATTTTTGACTGAATCCATAGTCAAACATTAACTACGTCTTATAGAAGTCCTTTCATTATTTGAATGAAAAGACTTGTACACAGTCGTAGTTTAGGCGGCTCGGGAATAATTTTGTGCAGAGCAGATTTGTCGCGAGCCTTCCTAAATTGTTCCTCTTCTCCTAAGGGACATGTTTCAACGTCCTAAGACCATGTTTTCCTGTTAAAAGCCGCCGTTTTGGCGCAGCACTAGAACGCCGAAATCCAAAGATTCCGACAATTTTATTTTCTTGAATTGAGCCTTTGTCTTCGTTTTTTCAATTGCCTTTTTACTGAATGGGATAGTACTTAAGTCTTTATAAGTCTGTATTTGTTTTGTGTAACCTTTTCCTAGATAGGAATATCTTGATGTCTGGAATGTGAACAATGTTATGTTTTTATTTGTTTAGTACAGTAAAAGTGATAATCAGTATTAGTATGTCTCCAATTCAACTGCCTTTTAAATTTTTGTATCACAGATAGAAATAGGATAGCAAATTGATGTTAAGAAACCTATACAACAACATGCAATGGAAAAAACTCAACCAAACTCTTTGAAAAAAAAAATTCTAATTTAATTCACAGATAGATAATCAATGGAATTCGCAATTGAATACAAATATGCAATGACAAAATACAAACCCCAGACAGGGCTCGAACCTGGGACTTCCATACCATTCCAAAGACCAAAAATGTTGAATTGTTTCAGTGTTTCAGGAAATGTATCAAGATAAATTCTGACTAAAGTCAGCTAATTTTGTTATAGAGGAGTATCATTCAATTAACTTTACACCGCATTAGACGAGCTCCGAAACGTCTTTATACATTGTAAAGGCAAAGTTTCCGTTTACCGTAGCCCCAGTTCAAACAGCGATGCGCCGAACTAAAGCGAATTTGCATGTTGACATAGACGCCCTCGTGGCTGCGCGCGCTCATAGAAATAAGTTCCCCAAATACCCGCTAAGCAAATATTGGTCAGATATTGGTGCTACTCCTCATGTTGGCTCCAACATGAGCTGGCCGCCAACGTCACTCGCCAGATTTATCGCGTTTTTGCTCAACATTCGTTTGTTTGTTGGCGTCTTTCCGTCTCCATACTTCCAGTTGTTGACAATAGAAATTCAGATAAGGTTTAGAGGTTCAATGCTCACGATTGCTGTAAATCTAGTGGATTTTGTGTTGTGAAAGACAGATGTGATGTTTTTTCGTTTTGGGATAGCGTGGCAGGAATTGCAAATAGAAGGTGCTGAAACTCATCGGATGAAGGCTGAGTTTCGTTTTGCTGACGTGTTTGCTCACGACGCGTATGCTAATTATTTAAAACGTGAAACTCCTACTGCTATTCAGTACTAAGAGACATAGTGAGAGATCGTAGAAGCCGACAACAAACAAAACACAACCGTTACAAAACAAAACAAGAAAAATAATGCAGCTGATTTTAAACCGCTTATAAAACTACCGGCATAGAACACAGACCAAAAAGAATAGTCGTAATACCAGTACAAATGGAATACACATCACAATTCAATACATTCCGTATCGATTCCGCTCGAATAAGTAGCATCAATGTCCCTTTCAATTACTCAAAGATAGGTAAATGAAAAGCGGGTTCTGGTTTTAAGGCCCTATGGGTTGAAAAGGGGCTCTGTTCGGTTGAGAAGCCTCGACTCATTCTATAGATGATGGAATATCGGTGTATGGTACCTATCGGGAGTTATTTGCCGTCTGTTTTCGACAGAAATGGGACGAGTTAAATTTACGGAGCAATTTCTTTAGGCCGGCCGTTGAGGGGGGTTTTAATAGTTTATGGCTTATTGTTGGCGCTCACTTGTTATTTCTGCGGTGAGGAGGGTCGTGAAAGTTTTTTTTTGCTGTGTTGTGATGTATTTGTTTTGATTTTATTTGAATGCTAGATTTTGGCGGGAATCGACTTCGGTTTAATTTTGTTGCTGGTTTTTGTTTCATGCTATAAAATTGTGCCGAATTTATTGTAACGGAAAATAAATTCATATAACTCATCTCTTCAATTTCTCAATATGGTGAAAAATCTGTAAAATGTGTCCAAAAATAAATAAATTATTATCTTTTTTTCACACTGAATAAAGTCCCTTGAATTATATAATAATCAAACTAACCTAAAAATCACCAAAAAGGTTATATATTGCAATCGCCATATTGAAGGCTACATCCTGCCTGAAAAGCTCGGTGTTACCTCCGTTAGTTATGGGACCGTTGAGTTTTATGTCCACGTTTTGACCTTAACATATACTGTAGAGGAGAGCTTCCATTCAGAGTAAAATATTAGGCTTTATGTACACTTACTAAGCAGACTTTGAATAAACTATGTTTTATGCTGGTTTTGTTAATGTGTACTTGACTGTTAGGAGACATTAGTTGAGGATGAGTTAGAAGTTTATAAGTACTTTTGATTAAATAGTGTGATGTTTTATAAAAAAAAGGTTGAAATAGGAACGTATATGAAAAATATATTTTTAAGTGAACTTTTTTTTTTGATAGTTCGAATTTCAAGTAACTGCGATAAGATATTATCCCAAATTTATTGTTCTTTAACAAGTCAAATCGTGGAGACATCATACGAATAACTATCGTAGCTTTTCTGCCGCCCTTTCCTACTATTTTGCTTTACATTTACCGATGAACACGAATCTTTATACCAAAAGCGTACTTTCAGAGTCAAATGAGAGACTCAGGAAATTAAATGCACCAACATAAACCTTATATAGGCCATATTTTTATAATGACAACGAAACGACAAGACATACGTCACACAGGTACCGTACCAACGGCTATGAGCTCTTATATTATAAGATGTTATTACTGCATACATGGTAGGCCCACGGTTTATGGGACCTGCCATGGGGTACTGCTTTTATGACACAGACTGACATAAAATACGGCTGAGTACCGATTTTTCACGCCTTATCACGCAAGATGGCGAAAATAAACAAGAATTACTACTTACTTGAGTACTAGGAGAAAAAATTATAGATTTTTCAAGATTTGGCTACTTGTGTTTAAACCACATATGAGAAAACAATTCAATCGTTTTCTATTCAAAATTACCATTGCACACGATCTAACCACGAAAAGTCTGTAGAAACCTAGAACCTTAACAATTTTCTTTTCATGTTTTTGTGACAAACGTTTGCTTCCTTTTGTACCTCCAATAACTAAACATCAGACCATTAAATGTAATCTAACACCGTAAATCTTGTCATCAACATTTGCTCCGCAAATAGAACATCAAAACTTCATTCACACCCAACTCACCCACAACAAACTGAAAACCAGCTTTGAACCCAACAAGAAACAAGCAAACCAATAGGAATCGATTTGTTGCGGCTTCACAGACCTGTAGTGGTCTCCTGAAGGTTCCTAACCCGACAAAGACGACAAATTTCCCCTCCATTCACACGAAAGGGACTACGGGCTATTGGAAATTATTTCTCTAAAGGGGTCTGTTCCTGACGTTTCTAGGTC
This sequence comes from Trichoplusia ni, assembly GCF_003590095.1. Lineage (NCBI taxonomy): Eukaryota > Metazoa > Arthropoda > Insecta > Lepidoptera > Noctuidae > Trichoplusia > Trichoplusia ni. Next base: position 2,040,091 of record NC_039482.1, on the reverse strand, counting down.
GCGGTATTTCACAGCTATACTTTTTACCAATAGCACCTCCTTTCGTCCCCCTCCAGGCTATAGAATGCACTGATTAATGAATTGCAAGGCACGACTTAGTTAGCTCTAAAAATCATTTGTTTGGTGTGTGCACTTTTGTACAATAGAGGCGGTACAGCACTTAATAATGTATTGGGAAAGCGAAAAAAAGGCAAAAACATGGTGAGTTCTAATCGTTTTTTTAAGTCGAAATGGACTTTAAGTCTCTGAAATAAGTTTTTAATTTCAAATGATGCTTTCTTATTTTGTAGCCGGTAACAAATGATATGACGATATTTTTGGAATGATATTTAGGTTTATTATTAACTTTCGTTAATTATAATTAACGACACCTAAATAAAGGCTAACATTTGGCACCCTTTCAGCGTCAGCGTTTTTTGCTTTAAAGTGATTCATACTGCTTACTTAGCCAAATAAATTGCCGCAGTGGTAAAGTAGCGTATTTTGACCTATGATGCAAAAAGAGGAGTGAACTGTCTGTCTGTGGCATCGTACTTCCCGAATGGATTGAAATTTCAATTTACTTTGTTTTGTTATTTAAAGGTGAATTATGTGCGAGTGTTCTTAAACAATACATTTTTTATAATTCTTAACGTCCACAGATTTTTGCTTAATTTATTAGATTGGGCTTCTATTGGATAGATCTCAGATTTTATCTGTATACAATCCAAATTGTTTTAATTATAATATATAATCTGTTAAATAAATTTATATCTTTCTAAGTCATGTGTGATCATGTTAGTTTAGTATACCCTAAATTGGAAAAACGTGCCTACGGTCCTGTTAAAAACATTTCGACCGGGGAAAATGTCCGAAATAAACGTACAACTAAAACGTCATGTCCGCCATATAAAATGTGGTAGTCCTCACACAAGACAATAACACGAAGTACTTACGTGAACAAACACATCATAAAAGGAAACATTTATCTGATAAGCGTAACTTGAACGGCAGTCTTTCTTGTTTCAATGTTCTTGCGAATGTTTCTTGTCTCGCATTTCTTGCTCTTGCTTGTTTCTTGCTGATGGTCCTAGTGACCAGTTCGACACTCAAGTTGTCGCGTATTTGATGTCGTGTTTATTTCTTGACGTTCTTTTATTTTTCTTTTAAATTTTCTATCTATTGTGCGTTGTCGCGTTTGCTTTATTGCTTTTCGTTTAAAATTGAAGTGATGTGTTTTGTGTTTGTTAGATTTAATTTAGAAATGTATTTTGTTAAAAATACATTTCACAAAATAATTGTTTCTTAACATTTATATTATGACGATTTGTTATTATTTTTTTGTGGGTGTACTGTTTCAGTGATCAGTGTGTGATAATGTAGTTTGTGTTCCCAAGTATCAACTGACGACCTAACCCTTTGAAAAGGGCTTAAATTACCTTTACATTATATTTCCTCGATTACCAAGTAGTTCGTCTCTTACCTGAAACAAAAATAAATATTTATTAAAATAAAAGTAAAAAATAAACAAATTTTGTTATTATAATAATCATATTGTATTCCGGTAAATAATAAAAACAATAATAATAACAGTGTTTCTACTGTAAATTCCACTAATTTAATCCTCAGCTTTTCAGAAATGGTGCGTTGAAATGCTATAATTAATATACATTTTCTACGCGGTTGTATAAAAGATTTCTCGATATTTACAGATTATTCAGAAATGTATTTAACATACACCGTTTGATATCGATAATTCTTTTTTGTTCAGAAATAAGTCTGATAATACACAAGATAAGGTTAAAAAACGTTTACGATGGTAAACTAGCCCGATGAGGTCAAAAGTTGTACAACCTACAGTTCTCTATCGATAATAAGTTCCATCCATTAGTGCACAACACTATAAGCCATAAGTCAGTCAGTAACACCTGATACCAGGTACAACTATATCGTTACATTTAAAAAGTTTCTTCAAGCGCAGTTTAAATTCTAGCGGAGTATTCCCGGGCGGCCATTAATCCATCATTGTGTCGAGTGCTGAGATCTGCCGGACTCTAGCTTTTCTAAAACCGTTCCACTTTCAACCAGGGTTGCTAGCTTGAAATCCAAGTATATTTTATTTAGAAAGTATAAACAGTATTTTATTTAACGCGATGTCAACAAAATAAAAATATATAATTTGACAATTATTTGTGATGGCAGCACATTCGTTTAAATGTGAAATAGCAAATCATTTGATAAGAGGCGTAAAAAGTATTTTATTACAAAGAAGCAGTGAAAACGTTTAATAAACTGACAGGTTTCAAGAGTACGTAAAGTCACGCGCCTATAAACTGACCAGAAAAAGTTTCGCAACAAAAAAATTACCCAAAATTGCACGTGACCAAATACGAGGGACTGTAATATACCGACCGTACGACTACGCGGAAAGGTTTAAAAGTTTATTTACGCAGAAACATGATATGTGTAGTTCCGAACGGTGCGACTCGTATTGATACACGTGCTTTGTTCGCCACCAAAATACTTTCCGATTTTTAAAACCACTTTTTTTCTTTTTTATTTTGTTGTGTCGAACTGGCGGACTGGCGGAATACTTTGTTTTCATAGGTATTCGAAGTTCAAATCAAATTCACTTCAAACTGGTGAAATACTCCGATTGGGTTGTCGTTCTAAATACAACTGTCAGATAACGGTTTGAGGAATCTGTTTGAAAAAAGAAGAGATTTATTTAGGTTTGTTATTTAAAACTTCGATTCAGCCAGGTTTTATTGCTATGATGCATTTCTTTTTATTTCAAGAAAAACATTTGTATATCAGAAAATGTGAAGTTATTTGCTTTAAAATTTATATACACTATACGTGCAGTGTTATAAATAAATTGCGTATACGATCCGTATGCCTATATCTCAACTAGTTAAAAAAGAGGTTACCATGTTACCAATTACTGAGCAATTTCCATCACTTTCTCCATTTCAGTTTTTGTACTCAAACATTGCAAGTTGGTCCATAGAGAACAAA
>NC_039482.1:1611211-1700005 GCF_003590095.1 Trichoplusia ni | reverse complement strand
TATGAATAGATTAGATGTTTTTAATAAAGAAAACGTTTATTATTTCTTGTGTAGAAATTGGTAACGAAATATTATACTAGGATGAAGATGTTAATCACGTGCAAAATAGACTCAATAATAAATATTCCAATATAACTTACCTTGAGCATGCAAACCAGATTGAAAAGCCCACACTTTAGTATATAAGTGAATATGTATGACTTCGTGACGTTAGAAACATAATAAAGGGAAAATAAATAAGAGGATTCATTGCTTTGCTACCGTGTCGCCAAGTAGAATGTGTTTTACCAAGCATTGTGCAATATTGAAACAAACCTTATTTTAAAAGAACGAATTATTTTTATGTCCATATTGTAACGATTTTATATGGAGACACGTACCCACCTTTCAGCTTTCCGCATTCCAATGGTTGTTGACTATGAACTTAATAAGTACGTTATAAAAATGTTTCTGTATAGCGCCCATAGAGCGTTAAATTATCAAATTAGTAAACCAAATTCATAGAAGCTTCGTCGATGTCACGTGTCTGGTCAAGTGATGTCATCTCTTTACAATTTAGTATATTACGTTTGCAGTTTAAGCACTAGAAGTAAAATGAGTCAAGAACCAAGTGAAAAACTCCCGTGCATATAAAAATACGTGCGTCGTGCGTTCATCATGCAATAAAGAAGCTACTCTGAAGCATCCAAGAAGAAAATATAGATTGTTTTGTAGTTAGTTGTTTGTTCTGTTACGATTTTATTTCGATACTGTTTTACGAGACGAGAAAATCTTAAGAGTTGCAATACATTGCGGGTCAGCGTATCTCTGTTATAAAACGTCACATATCATCCCAGACAATGTACTGCAACTAGTACGATATTTCCTCCATCGTATCAACTTACCTCGTTGCCAGTCCTGCGCCCAATATTGACCCTGAATGTGCATGACACGTCACCGTCTTCTAGCGTGAACTCCTGGAACCCTGGTACCAGCAGTCTGCTTTTGTGGGAGGCCAGAGAGGGGTCGATGATCAACTTCAAGTTGTCATGAGTCGTGGGGTTGTCATAGATCGGACCCGGGAATGGTTCTGTAATCTGTGATAAAATGACAACAATAATTAGGCATAATATTGAGCTAGCGAGCCAATCAGAAAACTACGACACGATTTACGTCAATTTTGCAATGGTAATTTCGGTCAACTGTCTTACTTAACACAATAGTATAATTTTGTCATTCTAGTTACTCATATTCAAATATGGATGGCATTGCCTGTAGCGTTCCCTAACCTAACTAGTTTTTGATGTTATGTACTAGCTAGCTTTATCTACTAGAGATTCCACAATATGTCTCTTTTCCCGTACAGCGGGCACCACACATGACATTTTAAATTATATCAAAACTCTGTCTGCTACATGTGGGACCTGTGTTCCCAAGCATTTGAATAAGACCCTGGTCGCATTTACTTCTAAAATGGATAATATCAGGACAGGACCATGCCAGTTAAACTTACTTGTCCGGGCACTTTAGGTACTCTGGCAACAAGAAGACGAGTGTCCGATACTCCCGGCATTGTGCTGATAAGGGCACCAGCTTTTCCAGAGTATATTCCAGAACCTGGAAAAAGTCAATTGATCCTTACTGTTTGACAAAAATCTTAGTGTATCAAGGCATTTGAAGTTCTCAAATGTTTTGTACGTTACCTGCGCTGCCAACTCGTACGTTGTTGGCTCCTGCACCCAAGAAGTTGACGTCCAAACTGTAGGCGTACGCTTCTTGAATTTGAACAGCTGGAAATAAATTGGATTTAGTCGTCTCGATTCCACGATACTTCAAGTTTATCAAGTTGTTTATCAAGTCGCAAGAAAAATAACAGTGAGGATAAGGATCTTGGTACGCCAGCATAAAAATTCACAGCATACCAGATAAATATGGCAACTCGGAGAACCACATGGTGGGGAAGATGACGTTCTTAATTTTCTCTTTCTGGACGACCTGTATGGCTGGCACCTGGAACATCAGGTCGAAGCAGACGAAGTGCCCGAAGGTCACACCGAAGTCCGTCGTGAACTTGCCCAGTTCAGGCCTCAAGGCGGGCGTATGAGCCACCTCCCCGAATAAGTTGATTTTGCGGTATCTGAAAGGGTATCATAAAAGTACTGTGATGAATTTTAATATTTTCTTTACAAATATCATGATTCTCTAGACGAAATTTATCAATTTCTTGCAATTACTTAAAGCCATCAATTTCATTTCCACCTATTCTTACACCTACTGAGAAAATTTAAATGTACTATTTAATTTATATGAAGAAAAATCAAATTCCTACCTGTCAATGATGGCCCCTTTCCTGTCGAAGACGACGTTGGTGTTGAAGATGTAGGCCTTCTCCTCAGGGCAGTACTCCACAGCCCTAGTGGCTGCGAGCCTGCAGTCCAGACTCTCGCGGCCGTTGATCACCACGTAGATCTGGTTGTCTAAAGCCGCTTGTGATATCGCTGTGATCGCCTGAAACATTTTAAGATGGAGTTTTTTTCTGAAATTCCTAACAAATACATGGCGTAACCAGAAGTAAGTCTTAAGTGTCTACAATATGGGTGCGAATTAAAAAAAACACAAAGCTCCACTTCATCCTTATCATCTTGTCAGCCAGAAGTTGTTTTAATATTGATATACTTAATATATATTATTTTCTTACACTTTTTTAGATTAATTAACTTTAAAAAGTTTGACCCCAGAACAAATGACACTTATGAACGTCGAAGCAAAATTGACAGCACCCAGAGAGCCTATCCTTCATCTACAGGGACACAATCTTGATTCTTAAAGTACCAAGACTATCAAATACTTACCTCATCATATCCAGAAGGGTAGAGAGCTGGTACAGGCTGTTCCTTCACCAGCCCGTTGATGGGCACCTCGAATGTATATTGCGCGTTCGTAAGGGTCAGCTCGGGGAACACCACTATGTCAGCATTCTGGACACAGATTCAATTTTATGAGAAGTAAAAAAAATAATACTACGAGTAATAAAAAAATTACAAACAATTTGACATGAAGGCTACTTTCCATCAAGGATGCCTAGCGATATGTAGGAGTGTTATAGTGAATAGTTTTTTTTTAACCTGGCCTTACAGTTTTTCATTTTTTCAATCATAAAAGAACAATTCCAAGAAATTATTTCCTACACCATATCGCGAAGCTTCCTCAATAATTCAATATCTTATCTGCTTTATTATAGATTGTCTTTAAAACGCTTTTTAAATGACAAAAAATATTTATTACAAATTACTTTGCTACTTTAAAAAACAAACGGGCATAGAATTGGACATGCATAAGTGTCGAACCAAGAGTTCTAAACAAGTCCTCTTAAAATAAAACCGCAAAAATGAAAGCGAGACGGCACTACGCACAGCGCAGTCTCTCTTCCACAACTGCAAGACTTACTTTAAGAAGAGTTGGAAGCCCCCAGATTCACTGAAGGATTTTTTTTTTATTACGCTCTCTACAGAATTTATTCCTTGTGCCACTAACGTTCAAGTCAAGCCACACTTCTACCAGACAGAACATTTGTGGATCACTAAAATACGCTCGTCATAGGCGGGGATCGAAACCGCGATACATCACTCAGTGGGTGAAAATTGCCACTTGGCTATTCGCGCAGTAGAAACAAAGCTTAGTACCTGTCTTGCAGCTTCCTGGATTAGACTGACGTATCTAGCGGTGTTGTTTTGAACATTGGTGGTCAATCTGTGGTACTCAACTACGGCTGCTACATAGTGAGTGTCCTGTGGCGTCGATTTCTGAAAACAGATTATTACAACGTTATTAAATTACTTCAGTAACAGTCATGCCGGTTCCTTTACGATGTATGTTTAGAAAGCGATAATTGCTCACTCTGTAGCACGCAAATGAATTCGAAACAAAATTTGTGTCAGAATTCAAACCTACGACCTAGGACTTGGAAGCCCAACAGTACCACCAATCCATCACTGTTTTTGTAACTGGATGAAGTAATGAGAAAGATTTCATATAGATTGAGAGCGTTCAAGATACTAACTTCTGACTTTTCAATGCTCGAAAAATAATTATTATAAATCGGACTTACTCTATCTTTAATCATGTTTAAGTATATTTCGGAAATGGTCGTGAGAATACATTGCTGAATCTTAATTGAAACCTCATTTGTGATAAATAGTGTGAAACCTCATTCATGAAACCTATTAGATATAGTTACTATTAGGGTAATACTGGCATGATGTCAAATGGATATTTGAATAAAGAAGAGTTAGTTTAAGATTCAGTGTTATTTAAGGAATTAATTGATTTTTGTGTAGAGACTACATTTATCGATCGTGGTGTTATGATAAATATAAGGATTACTGAATCTTGCCAACAAATTAGAAAATATGTAAAGAATTGACAGCGCAATGATGAGATGTTTGTTGCGCTGCTTTTCTTTCCAGGGCGCTTAGTTGGCGGCTGGATTAGATTCAGTAGCTTTGACATATTATAAAATTTGCATAATTTATTACAAACTTTTGCTTTTTTGTGTTGTTTTACCTAAACAATTGTCAAACGCATAAAGCAACACAGGAAGACATGCAGAGGTCAACTATGTTTATAGTTATCGAGAATACATTGATGAAACAAAATTTGAAAGAAATACTTTTGATCTAACATTTAGATGTTCGCTAAAAAGTAGAAACTACATTTTATATGAATGTTCTTGTCCTCGCTAAAGTGCAATGACCTTACCGTCAACGCTGCGATTAAATCTAAATCTTATTTATCTTCTAAACAAATTTAGAATCATTAATTTAATTGAATATATTGATGAGCGGCGTAAAAAGCCATCTTGAATCAAATTGGCTCGAATCCATAACTACAAAACAACTGCAATGTCTGACGACACCCGATTACTATCGCTATCTCTCTTTAGCTCAACGCTGTTGAAAAGAGATAGTAATATGCAGTTCGTTTTATGAAATACTGTTCGTAATTTCGGCTTCATTTTGTGCATGCCGTGGTGATTATGGACTAGGAGTGCAGGTTTGGCGGGAGATGAATGTGTTTTTATGAATGAATGCACTCAGCTCGTGCTAATGAGCCAAAGAGATTGTTAAGAATAATATTATTAAAATGTTTAGCAACAGATCGTTGACCTAGAACGTGTCTGAATACAAGGTGTAACGGTTATTTATAAGACATTTGTCGAAGTTTGAAAGCTATTTTTTTTTTCATTCGGACTTGTCGTCTACCCAAAAAAGGAGGATTTATGAGATTTCAGAATATTGTTAATATCATATAATATTATCTAGTGCCAACAATATAATCCTATTAATAATTAAATATGTAATCAATGTTATGATTTAGCCAACACGCAGTAAATAATACACGTGTTATTTAAGTGTCAATATGTCACTGAAATAATAATAAATTGTAATTGTAAACAATTGTACATAGTTGCTATACATTGTGGGATAATAATAATAATAATAATAAATCTTTATTTCAGACCAGGTCCATATAAAAAGTAGGTAACACAAAACATCAAAGAAATAAAATAAAATACAAATTACAACACAGTGTGAAGGCTTAACCAGTGTCTAAGCAACTGAGAGTCCCACCTATCAGTCAATACGTTTAGGACGCTATTGGTGCTAGTCCGCACTCGGTGAAGAAGTGAAGCACTGCGTTTTCTGATGATGGCATTAAAACCATCAGTGTGCGCGTCAGCAAACATGCCCGAGGCACTGCAGAACCGCGGCAACCTGAGCAGCGTCCTAAATGTATTGTTGTATTGTACACGCAGGGCGTTGTACGTCATCCGCGTATAGTTTACCCACAGAGAACACGTATACAATGACTGGCAATAGGCTTTAAACAAAGTCACTTTTACCGAATCACTGCATCGCCGAAACCTGCGGGCCAACATATTGCTTCTGACCGCCAGCGCCCTACGTTCCCTCTCCAAGTCTTTATCATCCTTCAAGTCCTCGGAGACCCAGTGACCGAGATACTTGAAATTCGAGACTTGCTTCAACTCGCTACCACTTAAGGTGACAGGAACTGTTGCATAACTTTTGTTGCTAGCCTTAAATATCATAATCTCACTCTTTCTCGAATTGTATTTCAGTCCATGAGCCTCCGCATACACTTCACATATTCTAACTAACTTTTTTAACGCTGCCATTGAAGGGCTCAACAGCACCATGTCGTCTGCGTAGCTTATGTTGTTAACACCAAACACCGTCTATGTGACATCCGACGCCGGTACTGTTGAGCTCACCAATAAGTCCGTTCATATACAGGTTGAGAGTCTGGGTGAGGTCAGGCCACCCTGTCTCACTCCACAATTCAACCTGTACACTGCTGATGACGCCCAGCCCATTTCACTACATTAGTCTGATTGTTGTACCAATGTTTCAATAAGGACACAACCTCCTGGTTACAAGACGTTTCATCTTCCAACTTTTCCCATAACTTTCTGTAAGAAACGAGGTCGAACGCCCTTGACAGGTCCAAAAAGCAAGCATACACCGGCGTCTTTCTGGTCACGTAGTACTGAACAGTCTCCTTGAGGCACATGATAGCACTCTCTGTTGACAAACCTGTCCGGAAGCCAAATTGTTGGTCGTGGAGGTTGATATGTTTATTCAAGTGCTGGTCAAGCAGACTGTCCAATACTTTGGCCACTATTGTGGCTAAAGATATCGGCCTGTAATTTGATATATCCGAGGCATCTCCACTCCTGTTTTTAATTATGGGAATTACAACTGTATGCATTAACCGATCTGGTAGGTATGAATGGCTAATACAGAGATTAAAAAACAATGTTAAAATCCGCGGTAAATGATTAATAGGTCATTGATATAGCTATTTTTACAGAACATCAACTGTGTTTTCGGCTATTGTATCAGTTTGAAATTATCTTGCAACCTCCTTGGAGAAATTCTATATTTTTATCTGTTCGCCCGAAATAAAAAAAATACTACGAAACAAACGATGTTTCTTATATATTTATATCTTAGTACAAAAATATAAGTGCATCTGAATGTGTATGGTTTACTCGGGCGATTTTTTCGTAAATGCCTGAATAGTTTTGAATTCACAGAGCCTTTGCTCACTGAGGTGTTATCTAAGTAAGTTTGGCTGACGACATGGCTGCGTAGACGATACCGAGCCACCGCGTTTTATGTATGGCTATACATATTAACTGTAAAAGGTTAGTCTTGCACACCGATGACTATATTATATTTGCAGAATAAGATGCCCAAATCTAAAATGTCAAATCTTAAATTGCTCCCTTTTAAGACAAGAAATTTACACGATTTTTTTCGTAAATTCAACTGTTTGTGTCTGTGTGGAAAACCTACTCCTGCTAACAAATGTATGTATGTAGGCATGTTTATAGGTGGACGCATCAATTGAAAGACTGTAAACTCTTTTGAACTTCTAGATTCCTAGATCTCTATCCTGAATAGCAGAAGAAAATTACCAAAAATATTCTCCCATACATTTAGTGTGGCTACATATAGAAAACGAATTTACAATAAACCAAACTAATGTCTTTGGTGTACAGAAATACAAATCATCCGCCATTATTGTGACCAAATTTGAAATATGGCGCATATTAGACTAACCAACCAATACCCGTTCACGGCTGCATACCGCTTGTCCCAATGTGTCTGACGTTCTGGTAATTAATTCATAAATAAATTCCTCAACTGTTTGTAGAATTTTGATTCTATTAATATGGAACAATGTATCTAAAGTTATTTGCTAGCGTTTCGCTTCGTGTTAATCCATCGTGTGCGGTTTACATTTCATATGAATTCCCCGATAAATTATCGTGTTCTGTGACCTTTCAGAGTATTTGAATAACGTCGATCGTTTTCGAAATATTGTTGATACTATTTGCACTGTAAGGCAATTAGTTTAATAGTTACAAGTACAAATATAGGTACAGTCAGCGACTGTCGGAACCTTGCGTCACGAGTTGTAAAAAAATCGTTTTATTATAAGGTTTCGTTAGCGCGTTCGTTTTCGCCGTTTTTGTTTTTCAAATAGAATCAAATAGTTCGGTTATCGAGTTTTAAGGCATTTTCTTAGAACCAACGTAAACACGTCTTAATTAAATAACGGTAAGTTACATTTTTATACAATTATCGTTTGATTCCAGCCATACCTCCTACTCAACAATCATTATAATTCGTATAAGGACTATATACATTATTATATACGTTAAATGTTGGGTACATCAGCATTACATCATAGCAGATTGGATGAATGCAACATTGTTTGAAGATAAATTCACGATTATCATTTCATCAAATTAGTCTAATTGACTAATCTGGATTGAATGATTGAACAGCATGTATTAATACTAATTAATACTCATTGCTATTAAACAAGCTATCGATGAATTGAAAAAAGAAACTGAGTAAATCCTCATAAAATACTGGCACACGTGAACGGAAACTGAAAGAACGAAATCGCTAATTTAAATTTAGAATTTATTTGAACAACAACCGGTTTTGTGACGTCCTTTAATGTTTTACATCATCTGATGTTTATCAAAACAAATAATATGAAATAGTTCGACCTTTTAAAAAGGTTTTATTTTTACAAGTATTTTTTTAATAAATTAATCTCGATACCACGATAAAAAAATAGAACCCATTACAGTGCTGCCAATTAATTAATCGTGTAGGCGATTAATGTAGAAGTAAAAATATCTAATCAAATAACATTAAAACGATTTACAAAAATAGTATCGCTTAACATAAAATTAATTTTAGTTTATTTAATCAATAATAAGACAGCAAAATCAAATCATTCCAAATTGAAGTCTTCTTTATAATTATAATCATGTCTGAGTATTTAATTATCATAACTGTGTAGGTTTTGTTTCATGTGTTCTAAAGGAAAATTAATTGAGACTGAAAATGGGGCTTAAACAGGCTGTAACGTGGTTGAGGTTGAACGTGCTTCAGCGAAAGCCTTTAGGATCTGTTACAGACTAATATTCGTCTGTTTTAAGGTACATTGCATTGTTACAAGTTCAGAACAATACAGCATTGTAAATGAATATTCCCTTTAATATGAGTCAGGAATTTGTATGAGTATTTATGTTTATTTTGCTTTATAAAATAAATGTTTTTATGTTATTAAATAGCTCTGGTCCTATAGGCAGTGGAATCGCATTTTGATTAGAAAAAAAAACTAATAGAAAACTTGAAATCAAAATTTGTTTAACCATTCTTTAGAATATACTGGCCAGTGATAATAGTATTCTTATTTCAAAACAAAAGCGATACTTTAATCTTAAAATAATTTTTAATCAGTACAGATTATTTTGTCGGAGAGAGCTTGAAAAAGAAAGACAGAGAAGATAAAATAAAAAAAATCGTAAGCTTAAAATTTTACCAATTCCTACGGAATGTTTGATCATAAATTGCTTTTACAGCAATGCAGCAATCTTTATTCGACAATAAAACATTATACAGGGTGATTCAGGTGTTGTAAATATATCTCTGCGGATTGTATACATGTATTTGAGTATTTAATCACCCTGTGTACGTTTATAAATACTGGTAAGTAAGCTAGCTTCCAAAATAGCCTGTCTGCTATATTTCCTTGCATCTTTGATTCCCTATAACGAGCTTTCTTGCAAGTAACGTTACTCTCGCTCTGAAGTTACGTCATTTGATATTCAGCCGCCTTTGAACGTCTGAAGGAACCTGTCTGTCGAAGTATTTTTGATTTACGTGCAATTTTCATGTCCACTGACATGAAGACATCTTTCCTTGTGAAGTTATTGCCATGACTTTTCATGTGGAACGTTGCTTATTTCAATACTTTGACAGCGGATTCGTATTTTATTTAAGTGATTTTTTAGGAGTGTTTATAAAGTTTTGATAGAATAAAAAAAAGGTTTAACATAAATGTAGTCTCCTATTGGTTGAATTATTCTAAAACTAAATCTCTCCGAAGCAACTGAGAGCTTATTTGTCTATTTAAGTATGTTCGTAGATTCTTGCACATAATAAATGATGGGAGATGTAAATGTTGTCTTAGACTCCGCCGTGACTAATGAAACGTCTTAGCTTGGCGCACAAGATGAGAATGATTAGGTTATTCATAGCGACGACCATTCCGTATAGGACTCCATCTAAAACATATGAAGATACATTCACATGAATTCTCTGGAGATATTTTGCCTTCGCGTTGAAATTCAGAGATTCAGCCGGCACCGTACCAAAGGACTGAGGAATTGAATATATTGAATATCTTCATTGATTTTGGTTACGAGCGTCGCATCGACTACATTCAAATTAAACCGAACGGGCTTCACCCGACTGATAATACTCCATTCTTACTCCATAGTATCTATTTCTAGGATTTCCAATCGCTTGTGTGTGAAAGCTAAGAAGTCAAAGAGTTTTCATTTCAAGTAATCTTTTTTCTGGCACTTTCGAAGCGTTCAAATTAAAGAACTAGTTGGAAACTCGACATCACTTTGTTAAATCTGCCCTAACTAAAAAAAAACTCCTGTGCAAAAATGTAATAACTACCATAATAAAATTAAAATTTATATTATAATGTTATTATAAAAATTTCGTCACTGTTTTATTTAAAACGCTGAATATGTAAGCATGTTTTACGAGGAGGTGTTCTCATCAACTTGTAAAACTATTTTAAAACAGCCGAAGGAATAGAGTGCTAAAATGTAAAGAGCATACGGTTCAAATTTCTTTATACATAAATTATCTACATTTTCTCTGCTCGACGTTGGAACAACTAGATGATTCGTTTAACGAAAGACATGACAGTTTACAGAGTGGACAGTTGAACTCCATTTTACTGGAAAATACCTTGCAATGATGGACGTAAATGTGGCGAGGTAAGTGGTACTCATGAAGTGAACATTACTGCATTTATTTTTCATGCCATGGTTTATTTAAGCTCAGTGCTTTTTTAATAATGCCAGTATTTCCTATCTCTCTTTTGAAATTGAAGCAATCAATATCTTTGTATCTATTTCATGAAAAACTGCGCTATATAATTTCTAACAAAGTTGCGTTTTATAATGACAGACGACAAAGCTATATTTCAATATTAGCAACGATAGGAATCTCTGTCTAGATGTATCTTATCAAGGAATCTAATCTGTTTGCGACGGCAAAGGGACTTAGTTGATATAATCTCACATTAAGATATTACCCTATAGATGTTTGGCGAATGGCAAATGTTTGCCACAGAATGCGGATCGCTGCGTTCTATGGCATTAGAGCAACATTGACACTGTTTGATGCAATCAGTATTATTGCTACTGTATCTGATTAATCTGCTTTATGGCAGGTATATCAATGACTGACTAATATGCGTTCAGAGCACGTTAGGCGGATCTCTATTATTTTTATGATAACCGCTCGTCAATTGTTTTCGTTATTGTTCGCGGACGAGTCCTTGTTTGCTCGTCGTCCAGCAATACTCGACCGGTACTTGTTTAATTTACACCAAACTCAAATAACACCCGTAAACATAGTCTGGTTCGGTTTGTTTTTATTATGCTTGTAAATAGCAACTGTTTGCTCTGCCTATGGCTCAACAAACAACTGGTAATTCACCAGAATGCTTTTCAAGCACAGCCTGTAATATCGGCGCAAATATTGTTAAAGTATTACAGAGATGCGTCTGCGAAACTTGTGTAATTGCACGTACTAGTGTTTGGGGAGGTTTCAGGCTCTTTGCGCGACGCGCTGTGCGTGAGCTTTTGCACTATTTTGATCAAACTATTAAGGGATTTGTGCTTGTTTTCATTTTAAAATGATTATCCAGTATCATGTTTTCATGTTCCATGGGCTTAAGTTATTGACGATTGTTTATTAATGAATCAATTTGAAATTATTGAACACGTTTAAAATGCATCTTGTACCAATTCACCTCGTTTTTTCTGCATTATAGTAACTTTCAATATTTAACTATAACTTCATATAATGAGTATTAAATAAGTTTAGTGTATGAAGGTTGTTATAGAAAAGTTATAATTTTACGTTCGCCGACTGAAATTAAGGTACTCTTAGTTCCTGAGTTAATAACGATATTTTAACAAGGATGTTAGGATTTATTAATTTTAGTAGCATTCATATTCAAAGACAAATTATGTCCCTAAAAGATTATGTATTACTTCAGTGCATGGCTAATTAGACCCGCGCAGTGGTGATTAAGCGATCGGTTGTCATGGCAACCATCCCTCATTGTCTGTAGGGAATACCGGCCGTCTGTAACTCGCAGACGTTATGATTTATTTGCGAAAGGGAGTTGAAAATTACTATTAAAATTTAACTCTTTATACATATACCTGAGCAAATATTAATGTTTCATAGATTTTAAGAAACATTGGGTTTATGGAATGACTAGCTGTTGCCCGCGACTTCGTCCCCGTGGGTAGAAGATATAGGTAAGTTATGATTTATACCTGCCCTGTTCTTTCACATTTTCCATTGTGTCTTCGCTCTTATTAGTCGCAGCGTAGTGGTTTATAGCCTAAAGCCTTCCTCGATGTGTGGTCTATTCAACACAAAAATAATTTTTCAATTTGAACCAGTAGTGTCTGAGATTAGCGCGTTCAAACAAACAAACTCTTCAGCTTTATATATTAGTATAGATATGTACGCTTAACAAGTTTGCTTCAATAAGTATTCTTTGTAAAACGGTCATAATTACATAATTTTTGAAACGTTATGACATCGTTTTGTGAAGATGTCCATCAAATCAATGATGTAATTAATTGCTAATGCTGCCTTCATGAACCTATATATATTCGAACTTAATCTTTAAGTTATAGATGAATGCTGATGATTTAAGAAAATGTATTATAAAGGTTCAATAAGAAACGATCATAGAAAGGGGATTAGACATTTCTATTGTATTAAAAATTTGTAAACATTTACGTGTTTGTAACAAAATATGACAATTTAAAATCTAAATGAATACCGATACTCTACAACGACGAAAACACAAACTTCCAAGAATTACGTAGGTGAACCGGGCATACACTAGTACCTATATAATATAATTTAAAATAAGCTTTATAATTTTCTTATATCAAAGGAACGGAATATCAATGATTTCAAATGTTCCAAAGCAGATTAACTCTGTTGAATAACTATATATCATTTTAATGATGCGTATTCTCAACCACATCAAATTATTTTATAGCACATTATATTACTGTGTGTCAACATATCAAATGTGTATGTAATGATCTTGGAAAATAAAATATATTTACATTTTATTGAATGGTCGTAGACTTAGTTGTGAGTTATTAGTTTTCATGTCTCGTTTATTTATTTTTTTCAGAGATTTGACGATGTCTCGTTACAAATCAAAAATTATTTTTAGTTTAAACAACATAAACATACAACAATCAAGTAAAAAACTACTGAGCTGCAATCGATTAAATTTTATGGACAAAATGTCAGTAACGTCGCGTTAAATGATTTAATTAAACTGGTTCATCTAGTCCAAAGTTCCGAAGTAACAAACAAGAAAAACCTAGAACCATTTCCTTTTTGATGTCCATTGAAAAGAGAATCGTGAATAATTCCAGATAATAAATGGAAATCGCCAATTTATAAATAAATAAATAAATAAATAAAATAAAAGTTGTTATTCACCTAATCGTCTACAATACTGTATCTAAACTAGCTAGAACAAACAGCAATAACAATAAAATAAACATTCTTTCTCAATTCCTAGACAATAACTTTAGTGCCCACTTTACCTCTATTTTATGTGCGCGTCCCATAAAGCTAAGTCTACACTGACAAGCGGTTGTCGGGACCCACTTCTACAATACAGCGACCTCTTTAAATTATGCAAAGGCATTTAAAACAACGTGTTTTATGAAAGCGTTTTAACCGAGCGTTAAGGAATCCAGACGCTCATCGGAACTAAGCCTAATAACGTTAATGGGTTAGTGGTCTACTGTACCGCGAACGTATTTATTTTACTAAGTATTAAACTATTTATTTAGTTCATGTCCCTGGGTTTATTAGCAAAATGATGAATGAGGCTAGAAATTGTTGAAAATTGAAATGATGTCTCATTTTACGTATTTAAATGAAGTGGTAACGGTTTGGTTAGTTTTGTTTTTCTTTGATTGAAATATGTCTCTTATAAACACCCAAATAGTGTAATCAACAAAATTTAAATGCCATTTCAAGGCAAATTATCAAAAATATACAAAATATTACATGAACTACTAAATAAACTAAACGAATAACATTTCAAATCACAGTCGTCACTCACGTTTCATCGACCGTACAAATCAAAGATTACAGGGAACTATTCTGAAGGCGAATAGGTAATTAGAATTACTCATACATGGCTGCTTAGCTCTTAGCGTCATATAATGCGCTAAACACCTGCACCAGTCGCGCATGTTCACAGCCACGTGCACACCTGTCTCAACAGCTCATAACATTAAATATAGACTGTTGACTGTAATTTTATTAACCTACAATCGTAATGTCGCAAGATGGTCGCAAGACTTATTAGGCGAATCTATTTATAAACGTATGGATATATTTCATAAACGGTGAAACGTATTTTATATTTAGACCGGACTGAACGTCACAGCGTAATAATTTTGTATGTATCAGCTGTCCTATCGTAACCTTCGGCTACGTTCCAGATTACTTTGTTAACGCTCGTAAATGTGTACATTCTCGAATAGACACAGTGTTTATCAACATATCTTTTGAATATATTCTTACAGTTATTTGAACGAGCAAGTACAGTTTTTGTCCCTAATTAAATCATTTTTAATGCCTTTATGGAACTTTAAAGTTAATCAACGTCAAAGTCAATTATGTATGAAAAGGAACGGACATGTGGAATTGATGAGTTTCTTAATAAAAAATACATTTTAATTTTCAGAACATTTTTCGTCGATACAATATACTTAAATTTAAATTACACCAATGAAACACATCCTGTATTTGTGAACTATTCGTACCTATGAGTAAGTTTATTTGTAAACTTAATTCAATTTGGTTTCGTGGTAGTTTTAATCCGTCTAATCCAATTAGGAATGACGTCGGAAGTAACAAAATAATTGCCAAGTTCGTCGATATGTCTGGGCGAGTTAGGACTCGCCGGCAAGTTCGGCGACGTTACCTTTGATGTACGTGCAAGCTTTAGTTCAGACTCGAACCGGCTTTTAGTTGATTAAGCTACGAATACTATCGATCCTGATCATAACAACTTCATTAAAATAGTTCGTTATATTTAAACTGCACAGTAATGTAACAAAGAAGAATCGAATTTCTCATGCGTATTTTTAGTAATTTTCTAAATTCACAAAAGCGCATGGAGCCGAATTGAGATTTGATATCTGCTGGCAAAAGATGAAAGCCCAAATGGAAAAATTGTGAAATTCGAAATACCTTGCGGCTAGGCAGGAGTGGTAGTTGGAAAAATAATAAAATTACGATGCATTTCTCTACGCAGCTGGCATTCGAGTGCGTTTTTTTTCTAGGGAAATATCGGATTACTACGGACAGACAATGGGTACGGATTCGATATGATATAGGTAGGCACGTGTTTTGGAGTTATTATGTTATGTTTATTTCATTTTTTATTTACAGGTTTATTTGGCGGTCTTTCGAACTGATATGCCAACATTCATCAAAAATGAGTGATCTTTTCTCTCTTTTAAAAACGGCTGTAAGGAAATTGAACTCACATATTTTGTCAAAAACGAAAACTAACATACTAATATTAAAATAAGAGCATCAAATGATTAATAGGTACATACTAAAAATGTTCATGTGAGTCAAACACTAAATGTCAAAGAGGCCTAAGAGAGAGGCATTTTAATTTTATTTGCCTAGTGTGTTCAAGCTGTTCATTGCATACGTTGACCGGCAGACCCCTTGAAGAGCGCGTGTATGCTTTTTATTCACTACTCACGGCATTGAGTACGTATCAGTATTTTATCGAAGCAACGTTCTCGCAATATTTGGTTTTCGTACAAACTAAAGGTGTCAACATACTGCACATACTCAAATAGGTTTTGCAATTAGTGTTTTCGTTTTATATCCACATTTAATAGTAATGTGTATTAACATTGTTTTAATAGTAATGATGTATCAATTTCTTATTTGTTCCGTTGTTACGTATAAGCTTGTAACATAATAGGATTATTTTCAATGACCATTGTTATTGAAGAAGAGGCTTTACAATATCATTTTTATTTTGCTATCTGGAGTATCTAGTAGAAAATTGTCAGTAAGTACGTAATACAGGATTTCTATAAGCTTATAATAAAATTAATTGTTAAAAAAACGTCGCTTTCGATGTTGAATTAGTAAGTTTGTATTACGTGTAAATGTTAATTGCTTAAATTAAGTGTGAAGCTCCACGAATACAATTGATTGTTGGTCGAGTCACGCAAATGATCCGCGGCGGGCAACGGCGGGCAGCGGCGGGTCGCGACATAGACGTGTCCTAACAATGACGGCATAAAATATCGTCGCGTAGCATAAACGTGTAAAAGCACGGCCATGCGGTCGGCGAGCTTCATGCAAAATGTATCACATTTATTCTCGTCATTCAGTGCGCTCCCGATGTGTGAGTCCAACGCTGTGTGAATCGCCCCTAAGCTGCAATATTCGCTTTTGAATTCAGCTTCGTATTTCTCGAATTCAGTGGCTCTCTGCACTAACTTGTAGGAATTAAACTGCGTCATACCTAACATACACTAATAAATGGCTCGCTTGAATTGAGTTTATAAAAAAATGTTTATTTGCGTCCTTTAATGTTTTACGGGATTCGTTTTTTTATCTACTAGTTCAATTTATTATAAACCATAATTTTATAAATAGCGCTTTACTTAGTTTGTAATTAGATGGCGTTCTGTGGAAGTTATTAATATTCATATTTTTTCCAGTTTCAATTTTAAATATTTACAAGTTTTAAGTTAAACGGTTCACTATACATAAAGGCTTCTGTCAAACGGGCCCTTCTCTGTTGAGTGGATCGCATGTCACAAAAATTGGAAAAGCCTGGAGGGCACTCAAAAGCACTGTTTGACATCGTCAGGTGAGGGAACTTGCATGTACGACTCCACTGTTGATCGAACCTGAAACTATGCAACAGCAAATATGCGCAATTCGTAGAACGGAAAAAAATGTTTGTTAATTCCCGTTTTATTTGCAATAAATACCTCACGTTTTCCGAATTTTTCGTTCTTTTTTCGTACCAGCACTGCAGGTATTCAGAATTATTGATGGTTGTGTTTTAAAATCATTGTTATTTTATGAAGTACCTTTAAGTAGAAACCAAACTACATACATTAACGACAGTAAACGGAAATCCAACACACGGAAACGTGGCAACTTGTCAATAAAAATAGGCCGTTAGAAAAACTGTGTCATGTATTTTCCCTGGCACCGTTTTAAAGTTTATTTTGTTTAAAATCTGACGTTAACGATGGGCCTTCAGAAGTCATTGTACAAACTATAATTACCCGTCATTATTTATTTTTTATGTGTGTTTCTTTGTTGTATAGTTGCGACAATTCTGTTATTATTTATTTAAAAACTCTGTAACATGATTTTCAATCAGAAGCGCAAGAGATACATCCTTCAACTTTGAATACAATAAGCAATAGTTAAAAGAACTTGAGAGATTTTTGCCTTTACCAAGAGCCATATGTTAGAATTGTTAAGGACTTTATCGAGAGCAAGTAAGAAGCCACTACTTATTTTGTAGTTCTCCGTCTCGTTTCCACGTGAACAAACCCACTGCATCAAGAGCTTTTGTTACAGACTCAGGTCTTCTTTGGCGAAGTTTCCAAGTTTCTAACAAATATCATAGGAACAAGTATTAAAATAACATGAACACATTTGTTTTAAAAGTATGTTACTCGCATCATTCCCAGTTTTCAAATACCAAGTTTCCTCCGCGACATCGCATAGTCTGCTTTATAAAATAAAAAGAAATACAAGAACTTTTCTCGAGTCAAAGTTTTAAAAGTATTATGTTACTGTTATGTTGACGCAATAATGTCAATTAAGGGCGAGATACGAAGAACCCGATAAATGTATTTTCCTGCGGTAGTTATATGGATTAACGTAATGGCGCTTAATGCACCTCGGTGATTACTTAAAAACATATTAATTTACAACGTGACGTACTGATGCATGAGCCTATTAATTAATTAACGAATTTATTTTTGGAGTTTTAACGCACGTGCGACAAGAATGCGTTAAATATCAATTTGCTTTACCAGTCCAGTCATGATTATTTGCAATACCGCAATGGTACTTTTTGGTTCAACGGTGTAGCTGAATGTTAAATTGAATAATTATTATCAAGATCTACGCGAACTAATGAGTTTTATTTCCTGGTAACTATGTATTTATGTATAAACACATATACAATATATGTTTATGTGTTTTTTTTTAAGAGTAAAAAGGTGTTAACTCCTTGTATCGTTGGCATAAAGGCAGTGCCATGTGTATTCGTGAATCACACAAATGCTTGTCCTACGCGGGGATCGAGCCCGCGACACGTTGCGCTCAGTAGCTTCAGCTTTGGTGACCTCAAGCACTCGGCTATCCGAGTATAAAGAATACTGGTTGACTTACATCCTCAGAAAGTTCCTCGCTGTCGAAGGCTGAGGACAGAGGCCTGCCCCTCTGTACGCGAGCGCCTCTGGAGTCGAAGAGATCATCAGCTGTGGCGTCTTCATCGAGAGCAGTCTTGATGCGGTTTTCAACGTCGGCCCTGATGCGGTCGCGGTCCGACTCGGCGGCGCGTGCGGCCGGCACCTTGCCGTCCAGACGGTCCAGTACCGGGCGGTAGTAGCTCTCGCCTTTGTCAAAGTTGCAGTCGTAGACGCGCGTGCGTCGGGTCCGGCCTAAACGACTCATCTTAATGTTTTGTCCTGTGGATAAAGAAAACTATGTTGAAATGGAATATTGATGCTCTAAGGATGATGCTTCAAGTTTATGACAGTCTTAAGTGATTAACTCTGAAGGCATTCAAATAATGTATAGTAGGGTGCAATGCGTGTTCATTGTGAAATTTTTTAAATTGTTTGTTAGAATAATCCGCTGATGGGTATTCCAATTGAACACATTACTTGATTGAACATGTTAATAATATGAACAATCATGTGTTTGAAAGCTTTTAGGGCTAATGGCGATCAGCGTCGATTATTCAATTTGTTTATTACCCTAAGGATAATACTGCGTATGCTAAAAGCCGAAATCGAGTGGCCGCGACTTGCTAATACTAAAATGCCATTAAAATAACGTTTTGCGGCCGCGGTCAGTCTCCTTACATCCGAATCATTTTATTGGAATATGCGTCAATATTAATACTGGATGACATCCGATTTCCACACTCAGACCAAACGTCCGGCCTTTATCAACTTTAGAGAATCCCTATCGTCCGGAAAAAAACAAAAGAAAATCAATGGAACGAATTTTTACGGGCGGAGGTCACCTGTGTAGGTGAACAATGGCTGTCGATTGTCAGCCAAACGGTTTTAACGATATACGAACGTTTTATAGTCTTATTGGGCTCGTCAATGTTTGCGTTCCTTTGCCACGCCTTTATGTGCAAGCGATGGCTATCCATCGCTGGAGGATAAAGGCTTCCCGATGTTTCTCCTCTTTTTAAATCATTGTGTTTTGGGATAAGTGTTTCAAAGTAAATGTCAGATAGTCAAATAATTATTATGCATTATCTACCTAAGCTGATTGCGTGCACTAAATTACGTATAAACTCTTAAATAGTCGTCAATGTTTATCGATCTTAAATAGGTAATTGATCAGAAATATTTATCTGTACCCGCTAAAATAACGAAGGTACCTGACGAAGTATATAGATCAATAACTGTCTTGAGAATTCTGGCAATTAAAAGAGAAGTAAAAAATAGAATTTAGTGTGAATTTAGTCCAAATATTTAATTAAACTTCAGTTATGAGTGACCTAAATACGTATTTTTTTTGCACGTTCCATTTAGCCAGACGTGTTTTCGTATGATTTGGAAATTGGAAAACGATTTCCACTTGTGTAAAGAGATACATAAATAATTGGTTCGCGAATATACTTGCTTTTTTATTTGTTGAACTAAATACTATTTTGTATGAAACAAGTACCTGTGCTTTGTTTCCAGGAACTTAGAGTTTCATTTAAGCATAATAACAATGTAGAACAAGACAGCGCATTAATTAACATTTGAGATATTGTCTACATTAAATCGGAATTTCTCATTTTTGTCAATTACACCTTTGAACATTTAGGTAATAGAGGATACCCCCTTTTTGACAAGTCCTAGTAGATAAAGGAGAAATGTTCTTCAGATATTTAATATCATGTTAAAAGTTACTTTAAACTAAAATGTTAAATTATCCATCTCGTGTAAGACGACAGGTGAATATTAAAATTCCCTGTTTATGTGTGAAAATCGTAAAACACCTCTTAACACTTGTAAAGCATCCCCTTAACACTTTAACAGCATATTTCACGTTTCTTCAGATAGAAATCCAGAACTATATTGAAAACGGTTGAAAGACAGTAACTTTATTTCGTTCACGGCCAATTTACATACGTCATTGGGCCATGAGCCTCCACTAGTCCGCTACAAAACGTATTCGATGCACACGGTATTCCTATTATGAATGATTTGTAGCTCTTATCGAATTACAGCGCGCGGAGCTTCGCCCGGGGCCAGCTATTAACATAACACTCACTAATGGGTGTTAAACTTACATTTCCAACGTGTTCTACGTCAAAGGCTCCCAGATTAATTAGGTAAATGCGTCTATGATGTCTTTATACTGTATTTAAATGAGTTCACTCTCTCTGAATGTGTCTCTTTACACGTGGAAGTTTACTATTTCGTTTACGGTCAAACGCTCGATGTTTATCTACTATTTATGTAACTGTTTTAATGAATATGCAATATATTTCGAAGTATTCATATTTGTGCATCAACTAATATGTTTTTTGTAGCTTTGGGTTTAAATTTCGAAAATATGAACTTGAGTTTGTAGAGTGCAGGAATCTGTAATTATTATGAAGCGTTTATATCGCTAAATTATCAGACGCGAATAACTACGCTTCAGGAAATTCATAACAGACTAGCAGGTGCAGCTCGAAATTATTTCGCAGGCAATTTTTATACTGCGAAATTTGAGTTCATAAAAATTGTTCAGATTACTGTCAATCAGTTCTCTATGACCATTGTTTTGATAACAACTTAATTATTAGTGTCTTCTTTCTATTTCACTGTAAATGGAATGTCACAATATTTTATTCGAGAAGATTATTCATAAAATTTGTATAAAATTCATCACAGTCCATTTCAGGTTAAACTCATAGCTATTTTTGATGTTGTTTATTCCGGCATAATTCGTTAACGTGCCATGTAAATTTCATGCGTCCCGCTTGTTTGTGAAACTATAAAAATCTCAGTCTGTGTATTTCATCGTCAGTACGTCAGACTCGTCAAGTTTGGTATAAAAGCAATATTATCTTGGAAACAGTAAAATCTGAACATGACACAAGCGCTCGAGCAACAATACGTAATATCCTGTTATCGGCGTTAAAAAACCTTGTAAATATACCAGCCAAACGAAAATAGAGATCGGAGTTTTTAATTTGACAGGACAAATGTTGTGGCGATATATTATAAAGCGATCTTACGCAGCTCCTCATGCGTAGATCCAAATTCTTGGCATAGAATTTAAAAAATCAATGAGCTTTTCACTTCAATGAAATTTATAAACATAATAATAAATGTTTACTACTAGAGATGCCCGCGGACGCATATTCAATAAATTATATTATAATGACAGCGGCGGTGTCACACGCGGCGTTTGAATTATAGATCACCCCTCCTGCTGAATGGCACCCTCCCGTAAATCGACGCGTGCGTCGAACAGTAGAACTAATTGAAAATAGAATTCGCAAACATTCGATATGGGGATATTTTTAGTATCAAAAACCGGGTTTTTGGTCGGACACGAGGTATTGTAATATGCACTCGTTGAACGCTGAACGGCACAGCTAAAAATAATCACGCAATAGGAATTCGAACGCACATTACCGGTAACCAAACTACATACAAATATATTTTGGAAATGTATTAGGAGATAATAATCGAACTGTCATAAATTAAAAAATAATTTGTAAAACATTTTGAATATCGCACAGCAAAATAAATAAATTAAAAAAATAAATCGCTGAGGTTGCATCAAGAGTGAATCTTAAAATTGGTACTAACCTGGAGCGTGTATTGGCGACGAGAAGGAAGATGGGACTGGGCAGTCCGGCCGCGGCGGTGCGGCGTGAGAGCAGCGTGGGCGAGACTATGTTTAACCGTGAGCCACACAGAAATATACTGACTTTTGTTCCAAATGATTTCCTTGTCGGCAAAGTGAACCGTGACAAGCGGAGGAAGACGAACGAAGCGCGGATTTCCGAAGATGTGTAATGCATTGCTCACACCAGCTCACATGTTTGGCACTTGTATACTCATAACATTCCAAATTTACAGTCTGTTATTATACTGTACAAACACGAGGATGCCATACAAGGTATTTTCTGAAAATGAATTGGTGCTGTAATTACAAACCTAATGTTTCGCCTAAATTATGAAAATAATTAAATATGAGAGCTTTAATGTACTCGGTACAGGTATGATGCCTTACACTGTCGTATATTTATTATGTTTAGGTATTTGCTTTAGGCATTTACATATCCAATATTTTATGTCTTTCTCGATGTCGTAAAACCAGACTTATTGGTTTACGAATCGATCTCGCCGTACATTTTACAATTCAACAACATATTATACCGTGATGTTTTTCTGTAGATGGAGTAATTTTTGGTTAAAATAAATATAAAGTGCTGCTTTAATTTGATCAGGTTGGTTCCTTTTAGTCGTTGAGTGTCCGTAGTTATGTGGACGTTTGTATGACAGCAGTAACTGACAGTTTCATTTTCTGTTTAGAGATCAAAAGATTTACGAGGTTTTAAAGTTTTTAGTGCTCTTTGTCGTTCATTTTCGTCGAATAAATTCCAGGGCATAAATATTCCAGTATATTATAAAAGCTACAGTAATTAACCTGTATATTATTAGATTTTTATAGTCAATGCTTGAGAAATCAACCTCATTTTTGGAACGTTCAGTAAAGATGATTACTAGACGACAATAAGTTCCAAAATGCACATTTATCATCAATCACTTCTAAATCTCATTTGAGTTATGTAATTAAAGCATTCATATTAAGCTATCAATGTTCATAACATCCTCTATTGTCCACCCCTTTGGACAGACAAGGGGGTTTCATTTATGATGTTAGCTGAAATTCCCGTTGCACCGGAAATAGGATGTTTTGATAGAAATAGGCTGACGAGAGCTTAAATGGTGAGCTTAACGAATTTAGCTCCAGTTCAAAGGCACTGGAGTAATTTCTGAAGGTTCTAACGTTTTACTGGACAGAGTCAAAGTGACATGCAGGAACTGTGCGAAATCGTATTGAATACTAGCTGTTGCCCGCGACTTCGTCCGCGTGGTTAGAAGATATAAGTTATGATTTATACCTGCCCTGTTTTTTCCACATTTTCCATTGTATCTTCGCTCCTATTAGTCGCAGCGTGATGTATATAGCCTAAACCTTCCTCGATGAATGGTCTACTCCATACAAAATTAATTTTTCAATTTGAATCAGTAGTTCCTGAGATGAGCGCATTCAAGCAAACAAACTCTTCAGCTTTATATATTAGTATAGATTTCTAAGAATGCTGAGAGATTTTAACAACGCTTTGGATGGTAATGAAAATATACTGATCTAAATAATCAATGTGTCGACAATATTCACACGGTTCATGGTTCTTATGATACAGCCTTGTGACGGACTGATTAATAGACGGACAGACAAACAGACAGCGGAGCCACAGACACAGGATTCCGTGTTTACTCTTTGGATACTAACACTAAAAAGGAGAATGGCACAGCAACAATAATATAAATAAATTTACAAGTGACGTGACTTAAAGCCGCATGATCGTTAACACGTTAACAGTTCCAGTTGAAATCTTCGTGACACTTAGTCGTTTTGATTTATTTACTTTCAGTTTCTTGACAGGGCAGTTAATTCAAAACGCTAAAATTTTACCATACGATTTTCCGTATAGTTTAGTTACCTATACTCATAAAGAACATAATAACTAGACTAAGTATTTAGGTATTAAGGCTTTTAGGTATTTTGAAAATTATTAAATTACTGCCCGAGACAAAGACGTCTTTTGATTTTCACAATTTTTTGCGTATTAGTTGTTTTAAATTATAACTGAATCAAAACCCCTTGTTAATGTAATAATTAACTTGAATTTGCAATAGAAGCTCATATTCTATTGTTATTCTGAACTAAATTCTCTGCTTTATGATGTGAAACATAATGTCATCTAATGCTCTACTTTGCAGCGGCCGACAAGCTCCACAATTATGTCTATGAGAAGTTTTATCACATTAAGGCGTAACATTATCACAAACACAGACATCATGATGTTTTTCTTAATTTCCAAGAATATACAATAAATATTTACCTCATCTCCGAGGATAATGGGTAAAATACTACTGTAGTGTAGATAAATGAAAGGCCAAAAATACTCTATCACTTGGCAGCCGATTTCAATGCCGCCTCTGCCTTATTGTTTTAGGAATAATAAACGCATAAACTATTTCCAATGTAGTCTACGATACGGCGACGGGAAGCGACAAAAGACAGAGATAATTCCGTATAAATAGACCGCAAATAAAATTATTATAGTAAACTAAACCCGAGCAACATTAAAAAGTCTATCTTAAGGAAAATAGCAAACTTCAAAAAGACCTTGTCCAAAAAAGTATTGTATTAATAAACATAATTATTTTTATCAGTTGATGAATTTCGTGATTTGTGACATTGTGACAATGAATTTTTTGTGGTCAACAAAATTATTTTAGTGAAGACTGATTTTTCTAATCGTATTGATGTTTTCCATTCACATAATAAATACCTATTTAAAATATGACACCACTTTCAACACTGTTTGATATATAAGTTACGTAACTCTGAGTAAAACAAACGAAGTATCGGTTAGTAGGTACTTGTGATAAGATGTTCCTGATGCAAGTTGTTGCGACATGTACACTTAGTCTAATGGTCAGGACGAAGAGATAGTCAATCCCAGAGGCATCAACTAAAGTATTTTGTAACACTATTTATTTATATAAAGTGTGTAAACTGATGAAATTAACTGAGAAAAGTTTAGATCGATGGAGTCAATTTCTAAAATGAATTTTGGTCAAGGCTAGGATGGCAAAATCCCGGTTGGCCGAGGATGAGGTGGACAGATGATAAAAAAGATAGTAGAAATAGAATGGATAAGTAGGGTAAGAGACTGAGCAGAACGGTATTAACGAAGGGAGGCCTATGTCCAGCAGTAGGTTATTCAAGGCTGAGGGTGATGATTGAGAAACTCTAAGGATTTTCGGTATTCTAGTAAAGACAAGGGTCACTTGTGTAAGACTTACCGAAGCATTTTGTGAGTCAAAGAAGAGGTTTGTCTTTGGGATCGAACTCGTCACACAATACAGTGGGTTCAGCTTGGTGATTTAAATACTTGTAGAAAGACCAAATGTACTCAAGTATACGTATTTAATAAATAAACAGTATATGAGGCAAGATGATCTAATTACTAATGCGCCTTAAACTTTTTAGCATTTTAAATTGAACCACCGAAGCATCGCCATCAAAATTCTAGCTTAAAAAATTACGTACAAAATTCCCTATAACATCAAACTTCACTCAGACCCGGTTTACAGCCCGGGGTTATTATTTTAAACATGGTGACATCGGTTCTTGTAATTTTGTTATATGTCTACCGGCACATGAAAAACTCGTTGAAATTGGGAGTAGGTAGGAAAATTTGTTTAACGTTGGCAGAACTAACTCCGTTATCACTGGGCGCGTGCTTTAAATATTGATATTTTATGTTTTTTGTTGTTGGTGCGGCACACTAGATTAAATAAAAGTTAGAATTTTCATGTTGTTAAAATTACATACTATTGCTAAAGATATTCATTAAAAGTGAAACAAAACTTTACGATGTAACACCATTTCTTCAAGCAGTCTTCTTTTTATAAAACGACTAAATAAAATTTTTGCAACAGGATTCGCACATTCAACAAATGCGTGCCATAGGCGGGGATCGAACCCGCTACACCTTAAGCACTGTCGATTCGGAGCGGTGGAACGGTAGAGCGGAGGAGCGACATAATATTATTTTATTTTTGCTTATTTTTTACCAACATTGGTTATTGTAATTGCAAAATTAGCCAACCAATTATTCATTAATTTTACAAGTTGGCTTACTACAAGCGAAAACCGCAATATATCCCCATTCATTAAACTATCAATTAATCATTGGATGCATTATAATATCAATTTGCTAAAACATTAATTTATTCCATAAAATTCTAAGTGAGGAACGCTTTCAAAACGGGTTTAACGTATAGCCTAAAACTAGTATGGCAGATGTAGATAGAAGCAATGCTTGTTGCGGTTTCATTTGCTAGGAAATCAAATTGATTTAGAACCCAACTGATTTGGTTTTTATTACGACTCGAGCCCTCCCTGTATACTAGAACTTGCTCTTTTTTCTTTTGGGAGCTCAATGAGTTTCAATACTGTTTATTTATCCAAAATTTGCTGTTATTTTTATTACATATAACTGATAAATAGCATTTACTAAAATAATTCGAAATTTTATATGAAAAAAACATCATTTTATCACATGAATAAAATTTAATAAACCCTTCGCTACGAACTACGTGTTTAAATATTATTTTATGTGAAAACTAACAACTAGTCCAGTTTATAGCGATATTAGACCAGAGTTTTGAGGACGTAAAGCATACGTTGGATATTACTTTCTGAAGTTATGTAGCAAACTATAAATACGGCGAGGGACAGAAATTGTAACACACATTTATTATCCAACAGTGATTACTTAACATTAGTTAAGTAATAAAGGATAATGGAAACATACTTGGAGCAGTAGAGAACTATTCAATGCTTGGTAAAGTCGCGCCACATTCTGCTTTCAACTGGAATATAGACGGTAAATTAGCAAGTTTGTCCGCTCGGTTTCACTCTAATACCTATGTATAGAGATCTTGTGAACTCTGGACCGTTCGAGTATTTATTCTAGTAATGTACTGGTTATGTCAGGTTTTGTGTCATCGACGACTTGATATCTGCTTGGAGTAGAATATTTATTTGCGCAGGTATTCGTTTATTTGACATGAAACCTGGATTTAAAATGTTCTATTATTTATATAACAATTTAGAAAGATGACAATCGTGATCAAATCTTTTTATTAACCGACTTCAAAAAAAGGAGGAGGTTCTCAATTCGACTGTATTTTTTTTTTTTTTATGTTTGTTACCTCGTAACTTGCGATTGGGTGAACCGATTTTCATGATTCTTTTTTATTTGAAAGCTTG
This sequence comes from Trichoplusia ni, assembly GCF_003590095.1. Classification (NCBI taxonomy): domain Eukaryota; kingdom Metazoa; phylum Arthropoda; class Insecta; order Lepidoptera; family Noctuidae; genus Trichoplusia; species Trichoplusia ni. Next base: position 1,672,436 of record NC_039482.1, on the reverse strand, counting down.
TGCTTCCCGTGTGGTCCCATTATCACCATTTCAATATCTGATGATGGGATCTTGTAGAAATCGGGGGAACTCTTCAATAAATAACAGCAGATTAACCGCAATTGTTGCTATAGCATATCTAAGCATTGTTTACGCCATCACACAACATATTATCATGCCTGTACTCACTACAAAGGTTATAAAAACTATTTCGAAAAAAAAAAATGTTCAAGGTCACTTACAAAGTTTTACAAAATATGCAATACTGAAACTAAAATAAACATAATTAGATGTTTGTTCTGATGAGATATTCGGTTATTCAAAATGGCCTCCATAATTAACATCACTCTCAAATGGTAACAGACTGGGTGGAGGCTCTCGAACAAATATCACTGGTAATTCTGGGCAGTTTCACGGGGGCAAAGAACTCATTTGGGCAGCGCGTTTAGTAGGCCTACCCATACTAAAAAGTGAAAAATAAAATTAATTTTGGAAAAAAATAAAAACCGACTTCAAGACTACACTAACAATATATACAATTGAACTAAAAAGTATAAAATAATATTTTAATTACAAGCCAAAGAACACTAAAGGAAAATCAACGAAATTATTGATACTTATGCATACTATTTACATTTTAAAATCAGTTATTTTAGGCTAGTATAATCGCTTGCCTACTCGTAAGTGACGTCTACGGCTAACGAGATTTTAAACCATTGGACACCCTTCATTTTTTATTACCCAATTATTATCTAACATGTTTTTCAAATTTGTCTGACGGACTATGTCGTTTTTTTGCAAACATTTTATATTATAACTTTGTTTAATACTATTGCTTTCTATTTCCTCGATCTTAAATTTTGGAGTTCAAACTACTTTCATAAGCATCGAAAAAAAGCTGAGTGATCTAGGCATGATTCAAAACCAAAGGCAATCATTGAATCGTTGCCTTAGCAGCAAACTTGCAACAAAATATGTCGAGCAAGAAGGATTTGCAGAACGGAAATAGAAGAGAAATTGGTAAAACAGGCTATTTGCAAAGGCTGCTTATAAATTCATATACAATTTTTTATTGCAGACCGTATAGTTTCAGAATATGACATCAACATCTTTAATCGAGATAGTGGAACCTTCATGAGAAGAAGCGTATACCCACTTGGACGTATATTGGCTGGTACTGCTATTGTCAAACTACATGCGGATACATTAAAAGCATGTAAGAAGCCAAATTTTAATGGTATACTATGAAAAAAAGTATTTTTAATCGTATGGAAGTGTGAAATCATGAATGTATATATTACTGGCTGGACTGATGCGATGAGAGAGAGAAAATTCCCTATTGGTTATTTTTCAAGCATCACATTCTTTCACATTCTTCTGTCTTCGAGAATTACCAATCCACCTAATAACCTAAACTACAAATATATTTTTTTACAATTCTTTGACATCCCTTTAGAATAGAAACACGTCAAAACATTATAGGTTTACTTCTTGTACACATGACGCGAACCTTACTTTTAAAATATTTTGAAGTATTTTCTAGAAAACCTCAACGCATTTGACCTGTCTTTATAAAATCTATACAACGCCGACGTCGGTATTTTGTAACTGGCTCCCGCTAAGGAACGATGCTTGCACAAACGCCCGCGACAAGGTCTTTTGAAGTCCACACATTTTTCATAATGGAAATGTATGAAAGAGCACTGCACGAGAAATCCGGATTGGTCCTTTGAGAAAGCAAGCTATACAGGATTAAGTTGGCTTACCTCGACAGTCTCCATAATATATAATATTTTCGTAGTGCCACCTGTGGCTCAACCCTTATAACTGCTTCTTTTCTTGTTTGCTCACTAACTGTGGAGTCCGTTTCACTCACTTCGTTTAATTTTAAGTTTCAGCCATGATTAATGTTTACGTATAAAATAACATTTCGTAAAGAAAATCACGCTTAAATGGCACGATAAAGAAAAACGTTATATATGTAGCTACTTGGTTGGAGTATTGGTCTAGTGGTAAGTGGCTGATTCCCTGTTGTTTCCCAGCCAAGACAGATGTTTATGCTATAAACACGATAATTTTCTCTGTGTAATTTACCTATAATATGCATTAGGTCGTTAAAAAACTGATAACATTCAAAGTCGTTGATTTATATACAAATAAAAAAAATATAAACATTTTCGAAAATAATTTTCTATACTTTCAGTCATACCAATCTGCTGATACCTTATAAAGTCCCGTTACATCTGCTGTGCAGTACTACACAAAATACTACTTCGTTACCATTTAGTGACGTCATTAGTCGTATGAATAGGAAGACTTAGGCAGCAAGACATCAAAGGGTAAGTCGTGAGTGGGAGCAGTTTGTACCACTAAAGGGAAACTTATTTGTGTGACTCTGTCTGATACCAGATAATTACTTTGTCAATCGGATTTCGACTCCTGTGTGCATTTCCAATAATATTCAGAATACTGTTCTGTTCAAGTGCTTGTATGGAGAACGTTTGATTCACTTTGTCATATAATCTCTTTGAACATGCAGTTTCAGTATTTGCGAGCTTTTAAGATGGCGTTTCGTTTGTTAGATGCGAAAGCGAGACAGAAGTACATGCGATGGTAGTGGCGTCTCGCTTACACTAAGCATGCTGCCTTGTGTAAGCCTCTGCTTTAACATCTCGTAGTACTGGCACTGAAGCGCATAAACGTATTCAATTACGACAATATGACATGTACCTATTAAGTTATGTTTGTGTTAGCTCCTTTGGCAGAAACAGAAGCTCGCGTTAATTAGCTCCGTGTTATAATGATGTACAGTGATATAGGTACTATTCCATTAAAATATTTGTGTTAGACAATAATTACGGCAATTTGTTATTTTTTCTCCGAATTCATTTTTCGAACGCACCAATTGGCAGGTCTCTTCATTTCTATATGTGTATAGGAATGATGTCAAGGTAATTGCAAAACTGTAGTTGCGTCAAAAATACAAAGAAATAATCATTTATCAAAATTATCTACTTTTTTACACACAAATGAGCTCTACTCATCTCTATAACACATAAAGCACAATTCTCTATTTAAACACATCAGACGAGAAAGAAGATTATGAATATAATAAATATCCGAATTAAACAGAAACATTCCTATCACATTCAAACTACCTCAAGTGCCAATGTCTTACACACTTGTAACCAAAGCCAAAATCAAACATAGGTTGTAAGCACGAAGAGTAAACAAACAAACAAACAATTGGCTGCCACCGTTACCGATTCGATATGTTTACCGGGGTTGTGTTTGTTGAACGTGTATTTCATATGATCGGCCTCCTTCGCGACGAAGCGTTGTTGAGGAAAATCTAGGAAAGGAGACGACAAGAAAAACAAATGACTATGTTACATAATAGGTATTCAGACTCAATTGGTATTACTCGTCATTAGTTATCTGATTCCAGACGCTGTAGAAACTTATTGTGTGTATTTATTAACAGAATAAAATGTTAAAGGCTCTTCTTATTTTTAATATGTAAAGACTGGCCTGTTGGTCTAGTGGTGAGTGACCCTGACTGCTATACCGGAGGTCGTGGGTTCGATTCCCACCCAGAACAAATGTTTGTGTGATGAGCACGATCATTTGTTCTGTGTCTGGGTGTAATTTATCTATATTATGTATGTATTTAGAAATATATAAGTAAGTTTATCAGTTGTCTGGTTACCATAACACAAGCTCTGCTTAGCTTGGGATCAGATAACCGTGTGTGAGTTGTCCCAGGATATATTATTATATATTATAGGTAAATATTTTCCTAAAGGATTTCACTGCAGGCAATTTCTTAAATTTTCTTACAATAAATATGTATGCATCGTTACTTGGCCTAATGAGAGTTGAAGAACAATGCAATATTATTGAAATTTCACATATCAACAAGTATAAGACGTAGATATTATATTTAAATCTAAAGATTTCGTAAAACGAGAATTAGTCATATAAAACTCAAGTTCGTCAAATAGTAACATATAATTATAATAAATAATGAGTTTATTCAATGAAAAATAATACTGTCCTTATTGCTATGAACGTTGCATAAATTAAGCAGCCTCATTTTCACTTAGTGACATAAAGAAATAATGTTGACGTCAATTATAATTCTCACCAGTAATAGCAAATGTAAGATAAAGATATTTCTTTTTACGACATTCAATAAATACATACAACATATAAAGTAAAAACACTAGTCAAATATTCGTCGTTCATTTTCAAAACGATTACGGACATCCTGTATACATGTGTCCATAGCTTTAATGACGTGCAACATCAAGCCAGACAGACGGATCAGGTACCCCACAACCAGCCCGTCACGTCCGGATCGATCACGGCACTCGTATTTCAAAATCCGCCGGCTAATTTGGGCACGCTAAGGGGATGTCTGATTGTGTATTCGATAAGTACCTAACTAACTCGTAAGCCCCTCGGTACAAACCCCTCGCAACGTCCACAAAATGTAGACTCAATAAATATTACAAACAGACAAATATCCAGTCAGAATGCACGCTAGGAGCAACAAAAATTAACCCTCAGGCATGTTTAAAACAGCTTCCTTAATTAAAAATGATGTTTCAGAAAACAAATGAAGCGAGTGAAAACGTTTTTTTTCTATTTAGAATACCTTTGAACGTCTCGTTTGTTTACAGGTTGTACTCGACGATTTGTTAACTTTGATACTGTTGGAAATTGTTGACAAAAGTGTTCAAACGAAAAGTGCCTACAGGTCGGATACAATCGGGATTAAATATTCACCGCACATATAATATGAGCATTTTAAAATCCAACTTAGAATTTATGCTTTACCCGTTTCAAACATTGCGGGACATGTTTTACAACTTTATTTCGTAATAACAGCAGAGTTGACAAAAGTGCGAGTAAATGTTTACCCTTCTGTTTATTTGAAAAGGGATCAACTTAAAAACGATATTATCAGCGCTCGCGGAGTAACTTTAGCTAGAATAATTTACATAACCTGTGCACGCACTCTATATTATGAGTAATGACTAGTTTTCTCATTAGCTGAAAGTAAAATATGAACTTGTCAGATTATTTTATACGTTGTAGTGTAAATAAGACTTGACTGCAGGCATCTAGCAATATAACGTAACAAATAAAAACGGTGATCATATATAGACCGACTCGAACAAAATTCACTTCAAAAAAATCTGTTATCGTAAACAGATCGATCGCATGCAATATTGCCCATGGATTTTCGGCTGAACATTAGGAATTTTTCAATAAATCAAAAATTCCTGTCTAACGCCACCTTCGATGGAAATACGTTCGGCATCAGGCAGTCTATTAGTTTGTTACGGTTGTTATGGATACCGGGCTTTATTAAATACCGACGGGATGCAAGCCAGACAGCGCTGTACCTATGTCACACGGCGAGGTGCGCGCTCTGGAAAATGTTAACGTAAATCTGTTTATTATTGTTCCGCTGTAGTTCTATTTTTTAAGCTTTCGTACTTTTTTCCAATTATTTTTAAGACCCTTTTGAACGGAGATTAAATACGGACAGTAAGATTGACTTACGTAATCGATAATATTTTCTTTTCATGTAATAATAAGAAAGTTTTTCTGAGGGACTGAATGCAAAAGATCTTTGTTCTGTCAAACTGAACTCCTAAGCTTACCAATGAATTATTGTTCGTCTGTCCGTTTGTCTAATACAACCAATATATCATTTCTTAAGAACTACAAACAACAAATTAAATACAACAGTTTTTAATCTAAAAGTATTTTAAATCACATATAGCTAATTTTTATTCCATGACATTTTAACAAAAGGAGAATGTATGTTGAAAAATTGTGTAGAAATCAGCGTCGGGCACTGGACGCGTTACAGAATGAATTGAATGCCTAATTGGTACTGTCGGGGGCTCATCACGAAATGTAAATGGTTGATTGTACGTATTGTTATTATTTACACATTGTACTACACTTAGGTATTTTACAGAACTAGGGTTGACTGAGCATGACACGTGATACGAAACTTAGAATTAGTAATAGTGCGATGTGATTTAAATAGATAACTGTTTCTGTTTTTCATCTCCCACTTTTTCCCCTCGGTCTCATTTGTATGGCAAAACAACGTTTGCTGGAAGAGCAAGTAAATTATAATAATATTCCTCAACTCATTTTTTCACACAAATTCACTTAGTCCCAAAGTAAGCAATACTTGTATTATTAGTACCTACGGATAAACATACATATATAATTCTAAATACTTAGATAATATAAATAAATTACAATAAGACACAGAATACAAATAATCGTGCTCATCACAAACATTAATTTATCCTGGATGAGAATCGTACCGACGACCACTATAGCACTCAGGGCCACTAACTATTAGAACAACAGGCCAGTCTAGGGGAATGTTTTTAATCATTGGATACGCAAAAACATACGTTATGTACGTATACACGAGCTGTAGTTACAATAGGCTCGTATGGACAAAACCCAGACTCGACCAAAGTTGGTGATATCCCGTTACCAAAGTATTTGAAACTGCACAAAAAATCTGGGCAGTACGATTTTTGTTGTATCGAAAACAATTTTGTTCGTTTATTTTGTAGAAAACTGAGTATTCGTGGTACTCGGAGATTTTCAGGCAGGGATTAAATTCTTTATTTGCAACCGATGATAGACCCAATCTAAATGTGAAACACCTAAGCAATAAAACAAGTTTTGGTTTTTATTTCATATCGCATAGCGCTGACGGTGAATGAAATACATTTTTGTATACGAAACGGCAAATATGAACCGTGTCATTCAAAAAGCTTGGAATCAAAAAGATTCTTTACATTCAGGTACATGTGCGTGGGTATGAATATTTCTTTTTTTAGAATTTTGTAAATTGTGACGGTTATTTCGGTGAACCCCGTTTCCCAATAAACTTCGGGAAAGGGCTCGGCAGATTCAGGGTTTGAATTTAAGAAACATCAAATACAAACAATAATCTTTGCGTGGTTGAGAGATTTGAGCTTGAATCCAAAAATGGAAATGTATTAGCCAAAAAATAATGTCAAAATAATAGTCAGTAATCAATAACAAGCTATATTAATTACTTTTGAGTAGATTGTATTATTGTCTAAAAGGCAGTTTATTTTCCTTCTCAGGTTAAATTCATTTAAACTGGTTCAACCGTAATAGGTTTATCATCAAATCGGAAAAGGCGGACAGATACTTCCTCATTTATAATATGCCTATGATTCACGGATGCGACGTTTGAGGTATTGTCGAGCTATATTAAAGCACATTGTTTTGGATACACAATAATACATGCCTGCACAAATGTTCAATTAATAATTCTAGGAATCACGAAAGACGATACCGTTTTCAATGCAAGTTCCCGAGTCTATTGTTCATGTCGGTAGCCACTCCGAAGCGGGGTCCGAAGCAGTCTACGCAAACTCTTAATTAGTCAACTGACGTAGGATGAGTAACACAACACCCCTTTTGTATCCTAATCATGTTTTCTCGGATGTGATGTACAACTACGCAAATTTATTTGTTCGCCTGAATAATATCAGGTATCAAATCCCTCTTGGCTATTCCACTATTTATCGAACTCAGTTTTGATCGACATTCAACCATCTATTGTTGATTAAATGTTGTTTACCAAACAGGTTTAGATTGTAAAGTTTGGTAAATTACTGCGCCAACTTTTGTTTTTGTATGACGCGCATTGAATTTTCGCTATGACGTCGAAGACGATTGCAACGGTAATAAAATAAATTTCATGTTTTTTCTATCAAACGCGTAGGTACAAAATTCATTTGTCAATAATGTCTCCAATCTTGAACTAAAAAATACTCAATAAACGTTGTCAATTTGATCAAACTTTCGAGTAATATCGCCGAAGCACCACTCGCTCTCAGTGAACGCGACTATCGAAATAAATCATTAAAAAACTCATGCGAGTATAAACACTTGCACTCACGTTGCACACTTCAATATTCATAGTATCACCTACGTCATTCACTGAAATAATGTGTTAAATCAACATTCACGCACGAGCTCATTTACTTGCTATTTTGGGACATTTGAGAGAAGTTTTCATTTAAATATAGTCACTATAGCCAGTTTGTAGCCCGTAGGTGTACCTTGAGGCACAAAAGCAAAAACTCTCTCTCATTTAATTTTAATTCAAAGAGATTAGAATGTTGCGTTCTTTATATTTCTACGTAATTATAACAATTGCGAGTCACCGTTACCTTATAAAGCGTCTGGCTAAAAGATTGTAATTACAGTGCATAATTAACTAAGCCATCGCCAGAGAGCTACGTAATAACTCGCTCCAATCTGTTCTCTCTTGCATCGCGACAGATGAATCAGCCGTGGCGTCATGAAGATTTTTAATCAGACAATTAGCTTGGACTATAGGAGAGATGGGTTTTTAATTGAAATAAGTGCAGTCTCACGCACTTCCTTTCTGGTTAATTTTTTTGTTAAATCATATTGTAGGTATATTTTGTGTGTAATATTTTTGTGTGGTTTAAATATGAATTGGTTGTCACAAACGTTAATACCACAATATTCAATTATATTATCGAAACATTACGGTATTAATTATTGTTTGACTGAATTGCTATCAGCATCGATTTAAACCTATCTGGATTTTACCGTAAAACATATTAATATGAGCATCAACCAATGGATTTCGCGGTAGGTTAAAATGGTGGTCGTAATGTTTCTAATTAAAACAATACCCTTTATATTTCAAATCTTTCTCAATTAACAAGGAGGCTCGGCGAATTCTCCGTAGGCTCATATTTTAGGGGTATCAACATTTTATTTTCTCTCGCCACCCGTAAAAGCCGGTAAGGGTGGGAAATTTTATTAATTCACCGCTCTTACGTTCACGCAAACTAATTACGAAGTCTCACGTTACGTAAAACCTGGCGGGTGGAATGTGCGATACGTAATTTAAGTCCAGTGATATGTGATCTCTGGATTTTCTCCCGCAACATTTGATTCAATGAAAAAAGGGCAGGTCATCTAAACTGGTTGCGTTTTATGCCTATTATATTCGCAGAAAAGTATTACACGGAAAATGTATAGGTTCTTCGTATTTTGTCTCTAGTGTTATTTTACATTTTTATTTCTTTGAATTTTATAGTTATTGTAATTTTAGACATGTTAAAAAACCACAAACTAAAAAAAATGACGAAATTTCAGAGGCTCTATTTCGAGATTATGATTAAAGTTTGTGTAAATTTCAAGTGGATTTAAATGCATCTTATACCATTGCTTGGAAGTTTGTCTCTAGTAACGTTTAAGATATGAATAAGCTGAATTTATTAAGAGCACGGATGGCGGAAACTTTGCAGATACTTATGTTACCCATCCGCCTTGTAACATGGATGCATTCAAGTCTACGCAGAATTTATATTAAATAAGCTATTTAATATAACCACATGGAGAGGTCTCTGGTACTTGCAATCTAGGCACGGGTTATGAAAGCTGGTTACTGGACGGACTCATGAATCTAGCCTGTAATATTTTTTCGTCTTAAAAAATCATAGTACATTTTCCTCGTATGATAATATCGAAATAGATAATATATGAAGACTATTTGTAACCGGCTAACGATGTTTTGATATAAAATTGAGTTTTAGGTAATAAAAAAGGGTGTGAAAAACAGATTTCCGATTCTTAGACCTAACAAATATGTGCGCAAAATTTCGTAAGAATCAATCGAGCCCTTTTGGAGGAGTTAAATTTCGTTCACCGTGACACGAGAGTTTTTTTATAATAGAGAACAGATGCACGAAAATCTATCAGTTAGAAATACTAAAAATAAATACTGCGAGTATTTTTGTTTTTCCTGTTATTGTAACAATGTTGGTATTTGAATTGTACTTTTGGATATTTATTTGACTTTATTAGAACTAAAATTGTTTCCTGCAGAGTTAGATATCTAGATACAATGTTTAATATGGGTTCAGTTATTTTTCGATTAATGGAGTATTACTACGTCGTGTTTATTTTTTTCGTTGGCAGGTATGTTTGTTACTTCAATATAATATATAATTGCAATCAAAAAATTTGAGTGTTTTTCAGACATGGTTTTTTGCTCGCTTATATTATACCAGCACTTAGTACATGCAAACAAGACAACCTTTGAAATTCTATGGCGAAATTCGCGAAGGAGGGAAAATACTTTCAAACGTAATTTCGAAAGGAAACACCATACTTAAAATGCCATAGAATACTTCCCTTTCTCAGGGCGACAGACGTTGAACTTCATTTTGTTTTAATTATTATTTTCATTTACTTACCTGGGAGGCTGTCTGTGCGAAGTTTTTATTTATTTTGAGTCAGGTCAGTGTTTGCGTAATTTCTTTGATGTCGTCCCTTCCCCCATAGCGACTAAAGACTGCTCATAACAATAAGCCCTTTTAGTTAATTGTATTTTGTGTTAAAGAGAATAAAATACTGAAGCTTGCAGATTATTATTTCAAACCTTTTTACCTAATCTGTCTTTTTTATAATTGACGATCGATGCTAGAAATTACGATATACCAAAGAGGGATGTGAGTAAATCATGCCCTTCATTCATGCATATACGGTAGTTAACAATTCTGTAACTCTACCAATCCACCTCTGGCAATCAGTATTCGATAAAAATCCGATACCGTTTAAAGCATTAATTTCGGCCATCATCACCAGCAATAATTTTGAGATGAGTAAACACGAAAACCTCATGTAAATAAAACACATTTTAATGGCAACCTCACAATATACAGTTTGTGGCCATATCAATAACTGCAAAGCCTTTTGCCATTCAACCTTTGATATCGAAAGATTAATATGAAAACCCCGTGCAGTGTTGTTCAATGTAACAGTGAAGTACGTACTCAATGATACACTCGAATATGAATACCCAAAGCTCAATTGCGACTAAAAATATATACAGATTTTAATTGCACCGTGCGTGCCACGAATACCTTTCCAGGCTCCGGTCTTTCATAATTTCTGCTTACATGCCTGACCACTGAAATTAGGCGTCATTGTTTACTTCGTTATGCACAAGTCTGGTTCACAAACAAAGCAAGCGTGGTTTAGTTCACGATTTTCTGTCATCAATATGCAACGCTGGTGCAAAAATTATCATGCGCGAACTAGGTTTATTCGTTTACGTCTGCTTGATTACCCTGTTTGATTCCACTGGTATAAAATGGATTTGAATATAATTGAAATAGTGTGGTGACGTATCATTGTAAAGACTGTGTTATGTATGTGAGTTCAATAGTAAGCTGACATAATTTTGTAGCAAATTTTGTGCAGTATTAATTGCCCCATTCCCGGTCGATATTGATCGCGATAGGCGATTACAATCAATAGTCGCAAAAGCGCACAAAGTAAATTGATGACAAAATCGATTACATGCGAGTACACTTAATAATGATGGCAACATAAAGCTATGTTTTTTTCCACAAGATTGACTCTTAGATAACGTGAAAAATTCATTTCTTTAAAGTGTCTGAATAAAGGTTTCCAAAAAACAAACTATTCAATTAAATAAAGTCTTATTTTTATCAATGTATAGTAGCGTCCTTCGTAATGAGTGTAAGTCACAGTGTCCTCAGCCAATAACCAGGTTTAAAATAAAAATGATATAGTATTCAGTGATTATAATTACGGTCGTTGATCATTCGAATTTATTTCATTCAGAATTCATTCTAGCGGGACGGTTGAAAGAACTCCTGCTGTTACTAATAAGTAATCCGAGGTTTACAAATATCTAGCACAGACATAATTGGTTATACTGATGGGGGATATTCGTAATCTGTTTTTGCCATATTTTATTTTAAATATCCATGAAACTGTAATGAAAAAATTGGGTATTCTTGATCGTCTTTGCTTAGGATTTACGTAATAGGAATGAAACATAACTAACATAATTTCTTCATGATGTCATCAGAAGTTGGGAAGGAGATTCAAGAATGTTACATAGGGAAATTTTAATTACCTATGCTAATGTATTTTAAACGTCAACAATTGCTTCAAAGAGATCGATTATTCAACCTTAAATTACTTTAACCTTAAGGAAAGTTCTTGAAGCTTAACTATTTTTATCGCAATTCGACTGCAATTTTTGATTTGCGTCACAGTAATATAATAACATAATAAGCTACCACAAACAGATATTGTTTAGTTTTGTCTGCCCTCGTATTTTGATTTGGCCGACTTCTATTTGCCCTTGGCCTTTCTGGTCCGACAGTGAGATATAATGGGTGTGGGTTTATCTGTTCACGTTTTATTTATTCTGGCTATTTTTAAGATACGTTGCGTACATAAATCTTTGTAATTCGAGACGTTAATTAATGTTTGCTTTTAGGAGAAAAGTTTGTAAATCACAAGTTGTTAGAAGAAATCAGGTGATCGGTTTATTGAATGCTGACAATATGTCCTCAGGAGGAGCACTTGGCTGAGCTACAGTAGCCAAGTTGATTGATCACAGGTTAAGCTACACATAATAAGGTTGGTCCTTGGATGGGTGACCATCTGCATTACAACGAGTTCCTCCGTGTTTTGGAAGGCTTGTTAAATTGAGGTACGAGTAGTCAGAAACTAGAAAGCCTGACGACTAGTCTGACAGATTTTTGGTCTGACAGTCTGAGGAGGTCAGATAGGCAGTCGCTCTTTCTAAAACTCTGGTACTTAGCTGCATCCAATTAGGCTGGAAGCTGAACTAACATAGTTGGGATAAGACTACGACGATGAATATGTTCTGTCATTGTTATCGAATAGATTTAGAAAAATTGCTTTTGCATTGAGTATTTCAGAAGTTGGAGACTCCGATTCTGTAAACGAATGTACTTAGAAATGAAATCCAGTCTTAATGTAACACTTATGTATTTCTTCTTTTATATGTTTCATGATATTTTTAAAGACGAAACTCTTTTGTCTGTCGATTCCGGCTCACAAATAACGATAAAATTATTCTTGGCTACAATATTTTTTGGATAAAAAACTACTACTATTTTTAAACTAAACATTATCTTTGTATAATTTTAAAGATCTGAAAGTATTGTTTGGTTTTTGTTTCTATTTCAGTTCGTTGAATGAAATGTTTAGTTTTCAACTCGAGTAACATACCCAAAGGGTTTGCGCGATAAAAGTTTTTAACGCCTATTCTATCTGTTTCTTCAATGTTTATTTTGTCTAATATTGGATATACACTGGAGCATTTCTTCGAGAATTTTCTTGTCATGTAATATTTATGGGACCTACTATACAGGTAAAAGTTCTGATTCCTAAGAGAGGTTTGTGTGTATGCTTGGCTCTCTATTCTATCTCATGACCATAGCGAATGAGCATATACCTGTAAGGTCCGTCCGTCTGTCATCAGACTGTATCACTAGAACCATGATATCTAAACAGTTGAAGTTTTCACTGATCAAGTATATGTTGCCGTTATAAATTTGTCGTCTGCAAAAACATTTTCGCTCGTCACTCGATCTCAGCAAACTCGCAAAGGGTGATACACTAAAACATGGGCGGCTCGTTGTTTTGTTGCAAGTATTCTCTTAACAGAATAGTAGAGACTTAAAAAGGTGCGTGATTATAAACTCATTCGTGTTTTTTGATATCCAGATTACTCGCAACACATTCTTATTATATTTTTTAGATGAAATACATTTGAGCCTGTAAACAAATGAGTTATTAAGTGTTCACTATTATCATTGTAGAAAAAAGAGGGGTAGTTTTAGTACCTCTGGCCTGGTCTCACATTAAAGTTGTAATATTTCCTTTGAAAGGTTATGACTTAGGTGCATATACGTTTACTCCGCAATATTATCCGATAAATATGTTTCAATTAATTGCAGACCTAATCCTTTTAAAGTAACCATACTATAGTAAAGTAATTAAATAATTATCTTATCAATAGTTTAGTTCAATTGTATGAAATTAATTGAAATCTGCAACTGATCGACTATCTGGTCTTATCAGTGTATTTGTTAATGTATTATTAGTATAATGCGTATCATTTATTGACACACAATGAAGGAAATTTACCTTCAAATATCCGTATTTTTAATATGAAAATGTTTTTTTTTTAATCTTTATCGTAAAAGTTAGTTTACTAGTTAGACGAAAAAGATTAAAAAAAAACGTCCATTACTCATTAATCTGACTTTAGTTTTGTGTCAAAATAACCGTAAAAATGTAAAATGCTCAGTATTAAAACAATGCACAATACACAAAGAACCTTCAAAACCTTAATACATAAATATATTTAAACCTTTTTCAGACAAAAAAAAATAAACAGTCATTTTATGCACGACGTCACTTAGGGAACATATTCACCTTTCTATTCAAAGTAATGTTTGCAATTGACTGTAATGTACGAGGAGAAAATAGGCATTGTGACCCTCGGGAGCAGCGGGCCCACCTCAAAACTTAGTTGGGAAACAGTAAATTATTCCGTTGCCTGCCATTCTCTTGGGAACCGAAGAATAACAGAAGAAGGCTACGTAGCGAGTAATCGATTGAGCGAGGCACGTTGATTTGTTACCTTCAATACAGCCAGCAATAAATACTATTTCAGATAAACATATGTTACGGATCGGCGCGTGGAAAACAGGAGGCTCACAATTAATTTTATCTAACAAGGAAATATGTTCATCAATACACAATGTGGTTGATTAGATGATAGTAATGTTTTAAATAAGGCTTCTGTAACTTGAAATAGACAATTTAGTCAGCATGGGTGACTTTAAGTATTATGAGAATTAAGTAGTTTAAAAAGTTGTTCTTAATCATGCACAGAAAAGATATACAAATAGAACGGCGGTCTTAATAAATAAAAATAAATAATTAATTATAATAATAAATAATTTTAATAAATGAATTGAAGGAACAAATTAATATTACAATTGATAAAATGTGATTAACAACAAAGGTGAAACTGAAAGAAAGATCTAGTGAAAAGAAAAACATGTATTATTGTGATTTTAAAATCACACTGCTTGTGGTGTAATTGTATTCTGTGTCCAAAGCAATATAATTCAGTGGTCTGTCTCGATCTAGTATTGCGGTATTATGGCTACGTTGAAAATTGATCGATACAACGATCAATTGGGGATAAATGCAGACGTCGGAAGACCATATTGGTTAGTCTATGTAACATTAACACTTTCACAACATTTTTTAATATAAAATCGGTGAAAAAGACAAACAAAATAATATTATGAACAAACTATATTAAAGGATAATTTAGTTTAGATTTTATAATATTTTTGGGATTTTATCTAGTTAGCCCAGACAGCCTGGATCAGAAGATAAAATATTAATCTAAATAGCGCGTCATAATAATTAAGACTTGATCAGATAAAAACTTTTTACAGTTTCGAAATTCTTTTATCAGTTATGATTATACGAAAAGAAGTCTACGTCAAACTTAAAAATGGAATTTTAATGTCATAAAACGATTCAAAGAACTTATATAGTGAAAATATAAATAAAAGAAAAATATTTAGAAAATTAATATTTTCTTCTTTCGCAAAGTACTCGTGAAAAGACACATTAATTAGTAAGAAGATATACTTTCTAAATAATTAAATGGAGAATGCTTTTTTCTGCAATTAGTTTAGACATTTTTGGTACAGTCGTCGGCAGAGTTTAAGTGCCTGCTCGTTGGATATTACTCATTTTTTGTATTCCTATCTCGAACTGCGCTTTCATATTGGCATCTTTTTTTCTTTTCGTAACTTACGTTACCTATTATGTTTATTAATATTTTTATCTAATACAATATAATTTATCATAACGTAGATAGGTATAGTTACTTTCAGGAAGTAGTGATAAGGTTGATGGCAAAATTTCTTCGTTTTCAACAATATTTCTTTTTCTAAAAGTGTTTGTTTTTTAGATCATAATGGGTTGCATGCTAAGAAGTGATGTTATGAGCTTATGTGACATGTACATTCAACCAGAAGCTGCCTTCGATGTTTTGTCACACCTCGGAGAGATGGGATGTGTGCAGTTCATAGATGTGAGTATTCTGAAAGACAATAATTAATGTTTGTTTAGCTTACCCTTATTGCTGAGCCATTGTTCAAAACAAACTAGTCGTGTCTTATAGCCGCTATGCGTGACTTGTGTTGGGTTGGCCCTGCGAAAGACCAGCATTTGTGTGATCCACAATTCTTAGTGTGTGTCTAGTGCATACGACTTGAACTTTCGAGAAATGGGGAATTTCAAGTATAAAATAAAAACATAAACTGAAAAAAGCAGTCGTTGGTATCGAATGCTGGTCAGGAGACTAGTCAATCAAATACACTAAACCCTTATTAATTTATAAAAAAATGGATTGTTATAAAGTTTAATTTAACTTTAGTTTAACTAAAAAAACTCTGAATTCCAGATGAATCCCGATCTACAAGCATTTCAAAGGAGCTTCATCTTAGAGGTTTGCCGTTTTGCTGAAATGGAACGAAAGCTTCGATTTATGGAATCTGAAATGAAACAAAACGATGTTCCTATACACGAACAAAAAACTGACCCAAAGGCTGTGCCGCTTCAGGAGATGGCACAGTTCGAGGTATGGACATATTTTTTTTTTCTTCTTGGCCTGTAGGTCTACTGTTGGTAACTTATACTTATTGACTTGCCTATAGTTCTAATGGTTAGTGGCCCTGACTGCTATACCAGAAGTCGTGCGTTCGATCTCCAGCCAGGATAAATGTTTTTGTGAAAAGCACGATCATTTGTTCTGTGTCAGGGCGTAGTTTGGATGTTTATCAGTTGCCTGGTACTCATAACACAAGCTTTGCATAGTTTGAGACTAGCTGGCGTTGTATGGGAGTTGTAGAGTATAATATAGTGAGCTTAAAGTCCGATAAAACAAATGTCACTTTGTCACCTTTTTGCAAGACTTATCAAATGTCTCACGTGGCCTTGCGACTAGCTGATGATCCAGACGTCAGTCCAGTCCGAGCGCGGAACAGCAAAGAGAGCGAACTAGCCCAACACCTTGCTTTTATGGGCGAGTTACAGGGTTGTCACTGAAATAAGAGTGAATACAACAAACAATATATGTCGTTTAATCATACATACACCCCATTCAAATCATATATGCGTACCCCCAGTTGGAACTTTTGAGCGGCCCGGTCCCGCAGACAGGAACAGCATTCAGAAATGTTGCATCGCCTAACTGAATTCATTCAACCATGATGTTTTGTCGAACATCTTACAAATGGAGAACAATATTTTTCTAATATATTCGATATTACTTGAAGACACTGTTTGGTAGACTATTTCATATTACTTGAGGATATTGTTTGGTAGACTAGAATAAACTACATGAGGTAAAAAGTATATTCAGAGAGATAGGATAAGTTATTTGTCAAAATAATGGGTTTTGAAAATTGAAAGGCAGAAAGGGGCTTCTTTTCAGGTGTATGTGCAATTTTAGCAGATTTTTTTTAAGCGGTAGGTGTCTGATATTTGACCTTAGAATCACTCTACGATATATGAAACTTAGTCTTTGTTAAAATATTCGTGTACATGGGTACACGTTTCACAAGCCAGTTGCTAATTATTGCCTAGATCTTGCTTATAAGTTTCGATAATCTTAGACTTTAACACGAGGTAAATAGATTAGTTATTTGATATGGATCATTTGTCCAACACCCTTTCGCTGCTATCTTTCTAATTGTACATCCTCTCAATTTGAATTGAAATTAAAAAAAAAGAAGAATCCGTGAAACCCTATCCTTAGCATATAACAATTAGTTTATTGCCAGCCAGCCTATCGCAGTAATTATGAGTAAATACAGGTGAAACGGTTTCCAGTAACACAATAAAGCCGGCCCTAAATAATACGTTGTAAAATTGTTTTTTAATTTCACTAATTTACATGATTGTTCTACAACCCTATATTGATTGCTTGCCTGTACTGTAGCATGTTTTAAAAAGTATTATCAGGCAAAGGTATCTTCCGTTTAGTTTAGTGTTTAGGACCATCTGCCACTGTTTTTTTTTGAAAAGCCAATTTATGCAATTGTTAGTATATGTTTGATAAGTGCCCAATTTTTTATGACTTGCTTCGGCTTCGGCCCACCTGGAAATAAATTATTGCTAGAAAGGCATTTGTTAAGTGTCGCATTACGCGCATAACTGGGGTATAAAAAATATATCGAAACTAAATATTATTCGTCTAAATACTATTTATTATAACACAATGTCCGACTAACATACTATTCTTTTTTTTAATGGCCCTAAATAAGTGATTGAGCAAATAATGGCCGTAAAATGAAACAATGATCGGCAATTAAACAAAATTTTACCATCGTATTGCATGTAATTTTGATACGTGCATGCTTATCCAAATAATGTTTTCACAAACATCGTTTTTGTTTATTTAGTAAACATAATGAGGGTATCATGTTATCTCCCCTGGGGGCATTAGCGGTCTGTAATTGGATGCCAATCATTGGGACATATGATTGACATTCTATGCGTCGTTAAAATTGAATTCACAACAAAACTAAGTGAGGTCAAATGTATTGTAATATCAGAACATAATTTTATGCAACTATTATTCAAATTAGTATTCGAATTAATCTATCTATCTATCTATATATAAAGCTGAAGAGTTTGTTTGTTGGAACGCGCTAATCTCAGGAACTACTGGTCCAAATTGAAACATTCTTTTTGTGTTGAATAGACCATTAATCGAGGAAGGCTTTAGGCTATAAACCATCACGCTGCGACTAATAGGAGCGAAGGTACAAAGGAAAATGTGAAAAAAAAGAATGCAGGTATAAATCATAACTTATATCTTCTACCCACGGAGACGAAGTCGCGGGCAACAGCTAGTTATATATAATGCCCGATTCATAATGTGAGTAACGAAACTTGATATTGAAAACATTGTCAGACCTTCTCCTAAAGATACACTACTTATTATATTATAGTTTAGTGCTTTTAAATTGAAATGAGTCTGTAAAAGTGCAACAAAGCTTTTACGGATGACCTCAAAATCCTATAAACCCAAAATCTTAAAGAATTGAACTATTTTTTAATATGAATGTTACAAAATCGCTAGTGGTCGCATATTAGTCGAAGTTCAACAATAATTAAGTCAATACGATCACAGACAACAATAGGTAAAAGAGTACATATTTATTATTTGCGTGAATTTGTGCCAAACTTGAAAGTAAGTAGTGTAACTGTTTTTTCTTCGATTTTTATCTTAAAGTCATAAAATTACAAAAGTCACTATCGGTTTTTCAAAATTCCCGTCACTTGGCATCTGCGGGATAGTAAAACTGTTGCGAGCGTAAAGATAAACATAGAAACTTTGAAACCCTATCATCATTAAGAAACTTTGTTTATGGTACAGAGAAAGTAGTAAAGAAAACTAGTAAAAGAAGGAATATTAAAGGCATTTTAGGTGCGTGTCTTACGAGTCTGAGTAGTACATAGGTCGATCGATCTTTGGTAGAGTATACAATTATGCATCTAAGATATCCCTGTTATCGAGTGGCAGGCTGGCAGGTTAGAAGACCGAGGACGTTGTCTCGCCTGCCTCACCTGGCTCGCTCGCCTAATCAGTGTGTCAATTAAGGCGACTGCCTTAAGGTATCACGAATATCAGCCTAATAAGACCCATAATAAACTTACGGACAGGCTACGGAGAGATAAATTTAACCGAAGATATATAGTCTATAAGCTGAATATACATACACCATGATTTATTAAAAATAAATAAATTTATTTTTGTCACAGCTTGACTTCCAATTTCAAATAACAAAAGAAGTTATGTAAAACTAGCTGTTGCCCGCGACTTCGTCCCCGTGGGTAGAAGATATAAGTTATGGTAAATAATAACTTAAAAAATACATAAAAAACAGGGCAGGTATAAATACCTGCCCTGTTTTTTTCACATTTTCCATTGTACCTTCGCTCCTATTAGTCGCAGCGTGATGGTTTATAGCCTAGGGCTTCCTCGATAAATGGCCTATTCAACACAAAAATATTTTTTCAATTTGGACCAGTAGTTCCTGAGATTAGCGCGTTCAAACAAACGAAACAAACTCTTCAGCTTTATATATTAGGATAGATTACCTATAAAAAAAAATTGTTTCTGATTTGTTAATTTGTTCTAGAATATACTTGAGAAATGGGAAAACGATATTCAAGAAATGAACTTGAATGAAATGCATTTAATGAAGAATTACTTGGAGCTCTCAGAACTGTATTATGTGCTTAGCAATATCGGTCCTCTACTGGGAGATGCTGAAATAAGAAGGGAGACACTTTTTTCAAAGTTAGTAATGATATCTTCATAAAGTACATATTGTTTTGATTCTACCGACGTAGGTACTTGTGTATGAGTATGTCACAGAACTCCTCTTAATCGGCTGGTCCGCTTTGAATGTTTTCTTTTTGTATGCTTTTGCTAAAGCTTTGTAGGTGTATGTAAATTATGAACAAATAATGTAAATAGGTATTTTAAAGTATCAAGTCTTTACTATTAAATAGTATTGTTTCTGTGACTTCATAAGTTTCACGGGGGTTTTTTAATACTTGTAATTGGCCGTTATTATTAAACAGCCGCCATGTTTTTTTTTCAGCGTAACTTTATCGAACAACACTCGGACTGCGATGTTCAATCTTACGATACGTTTTTTTTTTGTCGTGTGAATCTATCCTGTGAGGTTACATACCATCTCTTTATTACAGAAAGGCTGCCGCTGCCAGTGCAGCCGCAGCCGGAGATATTGGGACCGGTGGCCGCCTTATAGTCACCACTGGAGTGGTCGACCGAGCGAAGTGCTACGCCTTCGAAATGATGCTCTTCAGGATCTCACATGGCATCATATACTACAGACAGGCACCTGACGATGCAATACTTATGGACCCTAACACTGTAAGTTGATTAAAACACTGTCTCAATAACTAACACGTCGTTTGCATAACTTGAATACGTCGTATATCTTATATTATTATATTCGATTATTTTATCGATTTTTCTGCAAATTATACACATCGAAGAGATTGTTATCAAATTATTTTGTTGCACTTTCAACATTCAAGATTCCAAAATAGAGTTATAAAAAGGCAATCCTCGTAGACACATTGAAACGCCTAGATAAAAGTTCATAGTTGTCATGTTTGACGTATTTGTATCTTTGTCATAGGCGTTACATGGTTTTATTTTCAGGACTGTCTGATATGTGGAATGTCTGTCAGCCAGCTTGGCACAACACTTTGTATAACACTTTAAGTAAAATTCTCATAAACGTCTCCGAATTAAATCTGCATATATGTGTGATTTCCGTATAAATTTATGCAGTGAGATCCTAAAAGCTTCTCGGAATATCATGCCAGTTATCGTTATGTGTTGACCGAAATGCTAACATCATATCACAGCAAACGTGTTAATTATAGTGGCGGGGAACTTGAACCGTGCTTGAATTGCCGGTATGCACAGGTTTAGCCCTTCAAACTTAGACGGAGGGTTAACTAAATTAATTTAGGGTTTACTATTAGTTTAACTAATACTGTCACGTCTATTGCATGGGCAATGAACAGGTCTTTAAAGTTTGTTCAAACGACCATTTGCTTGGAATATTTTTGGCTTGATCTTTTTCGTTTTTGAATCGATAGAATTTTTGATCGATCTTTTATAGTGATTGCCGTGAGAATGAATCATTATGAAACGATGCCCAGGCTTACTTACGCGTATTTATTGGGATTGCCAGACTAGTTTCGGGTCGCGTCAGCTCATGATTAAGGACTCCGGTTGGGTCGAAACTTGTCATACATTACAAACTCTTCCTCCATCTAATACATGTTAAAACCTATTACTGGATTAATATTATGTTTTTCAACAGCGTAAAGAATTAAGGAAAGTGGCTTTCGTAGCTGTATGTCAAGGAGAAGAGCTGGCCGCTCGCATGACTAAGGTGTGCACGGGGTTCCGAGTGAACACGTATCCGTGCCCCAACACGTTCCTGGAAAGACAAGACCTCATGACTAAACTGGAGGCTAGAATCAATGATATGGATCAGGTAACTATATAACTTAGATAATAATTAAGACAAGCATTCTTTTTCACACCGTGCTGTGCCTGACAGTCCATACTGATGTTAGTTAAAATAGCATCTGTTGATATGTAGGTATACTATGGAATATGGAAGCAATAAATTATTGAGTATTGAGGTACTGCACTTCTGAATATCTGCTGCTAACACGCTTCTGGGCAAATATAATATAATTATATTTTCATAACTGAAGAGCTGAAGCTGAAATGTATTCTTTTGCTTTAAATTTATTTCCAAAAATTTTAAGTAGAAATTGGTTTTGGTTATTTAATTTCATTGGCCCTAGTAATAGTAGGTATAGTATGAAAATACGTTGTCCCTCATACTCTTGAATTTAATACATTTGTGTGTATTTGTATTTGCGTTTAATTGGAATTATTATCCATGATTATTTTTAAATGATTATAATCCCCAGGTCCTGTCAAAAACTTCCTACCTGCGTTGTAAAGCTTTACGTGCTGTTAGCAGACAATGGAGAGTTTGGGTGGCTCAAGTCAGAAAGGCAAAGGCCATTTACCATACAATGAATTTATTTAATGTGGACATAACCAGGAAGTGTCTCATAGGCCAGTGTTGGGTTCCGGATCTGGATTTGGAACAAGTCAACAAGACTCTTAGTAAATGTTCTGTAAGTTAATGTTAAAATTCAACCTAAGTATTTGCTCACAGTATAACAGTAAGTTTTGTTGTCATCCTCACACACAGCCGTCTGCTCAAACTACCAGGTAAGGGTAAATACAACTAAATTGTTTATAATAGACTAGCTAGACTAAAAGTTAAAGTCAAAAGTTTTAGAAGGTTTGAATAAATTACATACGTTAAATCTTTTCCCGATACAATAGAGTTAGGGCATCGGATATATAAATGTTGTTGTAATGACTAAAATAGATTAATATTATTATTTAATCATAAAACCAAACCAAACTTCAGTATTACTTCGAAATACTCAGGAAAAATGGTACCCGCTGACCACAAAATAATTGAAATACTTCTACAATTCCAGCATTCTTATCTGTTGAGATTTCTTAAAAGGCCAACGGGATATATACAACAGAAACTTGGATTTTGGTAGAATAGAGCTTTTTGATCTTATTCCGAGAAGGTCGTCTCTTGGGTTTACAAAGAAATATTTTAGGTACCTTAGTTACTCAATGATCAATCATTTACCTGACAAGTCGATACTTTGAGATTTTGTGGATAAGAATGTACCTACAAAAGTAAATAAACACCAATGTGAACCAAACAATTTTGTTTGAAAGACTTAATAAGACGGACATTTATCGAAGCGTAAAGGGAAGGTAACTGATTTCACTGGCCACGCGGTTCTGTATATGGATTTGTATGCCCCACATGATGCTTCGATTATAATGCAGGAAAAGTGATTTTTTCAAAGTTAAAATGCGTTGGGTTGCGTTAACATTTTAAGATCATGCATTGCAATATTGGAACATCCCTTCGCTTTAGGGAGGCCTGTGACCAACCCTAGGACGTAAATAGGCTGTTAAAGTGAATAACAAGTTCGTAAGTCGTATATTTGTTACGTTAATTCCGACCTCTATTGGTATTATATATGTATAAACTACAGCTCGTCATCCCAAACAAAAATAAAAAAAAACATCAGAGGCAAAACCGCGTGATACAGCTAGTTGCCTATAATACCGTGATACGGTAGTACAATGGTTAATTAAAATATAAAGCCTGTCCCTCGTGAACACGAGTGTTGAAATGCGAACGGGAAATGGAAAAACTTAATCAAACCGTGAAATAATCAGTTGTCTGCATTGAACGGTATCGCTATATAAGGGAAATATTAGTACAATTTAAAGAGGATGATTTTACAGTGACTCTCTGTTTAAGAAAAGTTAAAATATCTTTGAACGGTCGTCTTTTGTTTTAAGTTGACAAATAAATCAATGTTGAAATAAACCACTAGGCTATTTTGTCAGTTTCGTCTAAATTCGTTCATTGGTTTATGCGTGAAAGAGGAAAAAACATCCACACAAACAAACTTTCGCTTTTACAATATTTTATTATTTCAGGAGGCTCTCCAAAGCAACGTCCCGTCTTTCATGTCTAAAGTCGACACGAACGACATGCATCCAACGTACCACCGCGTCAACAAATTCACGAGAGGTTTCCAAGCTCTGATCAACGCGTACGGAGACTCCACGTATCGGGAACTAAACCCAGGTAACGCTAAAACTGTATTCTGAACACTCGTTTGTGTTTTGGTAACCATTGTGCATACGATCCGCAGATGTGTTCCGGTCCGAACGTGTGTGCACCCGAACAACGAAAGTTCCTAGATTGTGGAAACACTGCCAAAGTGTTATGAAGAAGATAAAAAAATATCGACGACTTTCTACGATCCTTTTTTCTGATATTCGATATAAAATTATCTGCCGTAATGCGGCTGAGGTTTATCACACTTTTCAATAAAGTGTCGTTTTTGTGATAAATGCCGATGGAGTTCGATATAAATTTAGTGTTCCAAATTAAAAAGTGGTTAATATTCAAAAAAGGTCTTAATTAGTCTCATAGACGTTTACTTGTTATTTTTTTTAATAACTTGACGTGTGGCCCCTTTCCTGGGCGGCCATTTTTCAGGTATGTATTGCCTATTATGTTCTTAATGCAAAAACTAATGTTTGGTATGTATTACTATCCCACTAGGTTGCGTGCATTAAGTAAACATACATGATTATTGTTCAATCAGTTTTCTATGTTTAGATATGATAGCAATTATTTGAATCTTACAATAAAATAAATTAAATAAAATAAAATAAATAATACAATAAAATCTAAAATCACAATAGAATCTCAATTGGGTAGGTAACAAAATTGAATATTCGAAAGAGATTAAAATCACAACGTATGTTTGAGTTTATAATAATTTGTTTCACTGTTTGTAACTCTGCGCGTGAAGTAATAACTTCAAAACTAACTTCAGAAAATCTATTATACAAAAGTTACTTTCATTTAAAGTTGAAGGAGGTTTTATGAAATTAATTTGTTCTACTCAGATGGAATTGCATCTTGTTGGTATCGCTTAGTTAGTTATTTTAATTTATTTTTTTCTAAAACGAAAATTTCGATGACATTAATTGTCTAAGTCGCAGTTTTCGTTAATTAATGTGCTTATTAGGGGGACCCACATCTGCTGTAGATAAGTCTTATATCAAAGATATTGGTCCTTTGATTATTCCAAATCATAACTATTTTAAACTGTTTTATGGCTACGTATAAAATGTGTACAAGAACCGGTCAAGTGCGAGTTGGGATCGCAACGCTCAAGGTTTTTGTGCATGTGGCTTGTAATGTTTGTGAAACACCCCGCGACTTAAGATTACAGTCGTTTTATCTTAATAACAAACATGCGAATCTTTTGGGTACTAATTGAATTTGTGGGTCAATTTATTAATCTCCAACTTTTTTTTTTTATTGCAATCTGCATTACTAATCGTCGTAATTCATGAAATAAAGCCTGGTTAGGATCGGCCGGACTGAGAGCGGAGCCTCAGTTATAGTTCTTTTTTTGAGTACGGAACCCTAGGGCCTAGGGGTATTTATGTATATTAACTAATGTTATCTCATTATTATTTTTATTTAACAGGTCTTTACACTCTTGTCACATTTCCGTTTTTGTTCGCAATGATGTTTGGAGACGCCGGCCACGGGTTGATTCTAGTCGCATGCGGTGTATGGATGGTAAAAAAAGAACAAGAGTTTATCGCAATGAGGTCTACAAATGAGATTTGGTGTATATTTTTTGGCGGTAAGTCGAAGAAATATTCTTAGTCGATTCGATATTTTCAATGCACGGTTGAGCAGCAATCGTTTTGTACGACTCCACACAGTTTATTTATAATAATCAACATTATATTTTTATCTTTTTAGACATTAATTGGGTAATTAAATTAAATCAAACAATTTTGATTTATTCTTGAACAAATTTTTGTATTTCCTAACTGATATGATACGCAGAATAAAGTGAGATTAGTATGTATAGAGCTTTGGGTTTAGCAGTATAGGGTGCATTTTAAATGACTAGTAATCACCCTGAACAAATGGGTACGAAATAATGTCACTATAGTTACACATATTTTTTTAAAACAGTCATATCCGATCGTTGAAGGATTAAAGTTACGATTTTTTTTTAATAATGACGACTGGATATTTTTTCATTTGTGAAGATATTTTCTTTTGTATAATTAAGCCGTTTTATCAAAAATGTAACATTGCAAGGATCATCGATCAACTTTATTTTTCTTTACAGGTAGATATGTGATTCTGCTGTTGGGACTATTTAGCATGTGCACAGGATTCTTTTACAACGATTGGTTTGCAAAACCAATTGTGCTACAGAAATCTTATTGGATAAACACTTTTAGTGTTGAGGAGTTGAGCAAAAGTGAGAACGTAGATCTGGACCCCGCTGGGGAAACCCGGTCACCTTATCCTTGGGGCAAAGACCCGGTTTGGGCGGTAAGATATTTCTATAATAACACAAGATCAAAAGCGACCCTAAGGAATGCCCTAAACGGGCATTAGGGACAACACAGGCTCATTACAAGGAGTTTCCATACTGCAACAAGCTGAAGGCCGGTGATTATGGAAACGAAAAAGCTTATCCAAATCAGATTTCTTATTAAACGCAATTACTATTAAATATGATCACGTTTTTTAAACAACTGCTTGAGTATCCAGTGGTCAGTAATTTGTTAGAAGATTCCACAAAATGTAGTCCTATGGCAATATCTTCTGAAGAATTCTCATAACCAGCGTTAGGCACGAGGTGAAAACGCAGCATTATGTTCGTCTATCAACAAAATAGACGTTTAAGTTATTGTTAAAAACAACGCGACGGCAGTTGATGTTGGTTCGGATCACAATAACATGTTAATTTAGTCAAATGGGCTCGGGTGTCGGGTTCCAAACTCATTTTCATTACCGCGTACGTTTATTTATTGTACAGTTCACTGCTTTACAAAGGCTCTACCAACAAGAAAAGTTATGTCCATTTAGTTCTATGTTAGTATAGGCAAACGGTGGTTGACCACAGCGCCATTCGCCTCGCAAATGTTATTGGATGACATTACGATGTAAAGTCAGTT
Organism: Trichoplusia ni; assembly: GCF_003590095.1. Classification (NCBI taxonomy): domain Eukaryota; kingdom Metazoa; phylum Arthropoda; class Insecta; order Lepidoptera; family Noctuidae; genus Trichoplusia; species Trichoplusia ni. The sequence goes on along the minus strand of NC_039482.1, from coordinate 1,645,231 downwards.
ACATTTTCAATTAATATATTCTGACTCTCGTTTAAATGTATGGAAATGTTAATTATTTTGCCGACAGCCTTTCATGAATAACATTTACCAGTGTTCCTTATTGTTAATGTGCGCGGATTCAATATTTCTGGTTGAGTTACTTTTAATCGATTTTGGGTCATTTTTATCAAGTATTTGTAAATATCAGTGCTCAGAGAAAGAGAGGACTGGACATTTGGCTGAATGCACATTTCCTTGAATTGATCGGGAATGAACGAGGATTGGGATGTATGGAGTATACGAAGAGAGGCCTTTGCCCTCACGTATAATTACAATAATCTGAAATATTTAGTCAATCATGGGTGGGTTGCTAAGGAAAAATATATTTTTTTAATTACTACGTACCACGTACAACGCAAGTACGTTAAGAGATGCTTATTGTGTCTTAATTTTGACTTATCTTAAATTATCCTGTTGATGATTTGTTACGTCATTTTTTTCTCCAGATTTAATATAATTTAAATGACGCTTTTCCATGACCAGCAACAGTTTGATAACCTTTGTAATCCTGTCCCTACATTAAGTCTGCGCGTGTAGTTTCAATCTTCGCTTTCTCATGACAATGTAAAAATAATTTAAAATTGTTCGTATAGAATATTGACCGTGAATAGATTCTCTGCCGGCGGCTGTCCTTTTATTCGTCTTTCATGGGCATTGTACCCTTTTAATAACATATTAGCAATTTTAAGACTAGAATAGATTTAAGATTTTTACCTATAGAGAAAATGGGAACTGCTCTAGAGAACATGGCTAGAGTAATAATATTTTAAGATTTTTTTTAATGAGTTGAAATTTTCTTCACAGTTGGCGAAAAATAAGATTATGTACGAGAATTCCACCAAAATGAAGTTGTCCATTATTGTGGGAGTCATTCACATGATATTTGGTATTATATTGAGCTTCTTCAATCATCGGTGAGAGATGATTCAGATGTTTCTATATTCACATCCTAATTTGCACTTAAGCAAGTCAGAATAAAAAAAAAGGTTTACTTTCCATAAAGTCATCGTGTCATCCTCTTCACGTGTATCAACTTTGTCGAAACGACGAAATACGATGTCGACATATTTTTTTCAAGCACTTTTCCCAACTACTGTTTTGAGTGTGTTACTTTCAAGAGAGAATGTTAAAATGCAAATACTTGAAATGATTTTTGTTATTTTTTTTACTCGTTGTTTAGTAATAGTATTAAAAATTGATAATGGGGATTTTTAAAAGAGATACAATTAGAGACAAAAGTACCTGAAGACGATCTAGTCTTTGTTCATCTCTTTAAGGGCAAAGCTTTGCTCTGGGTTATAATATGTTAAGCTGAGGATAGAAGAATGTGCTATTGTGGGATCAGAATCTATGAATCTATGTGTTTTTATACATATATTAATTATTGATCTTTAAATACGCTTTCAATTTTCAGCACGCTTTGTTGTTTATATAGTTGTAATAAATGACTTGTAAATATTTTCAAGGTTCTTCAAGAATTATTCTTCTATATTTCTACAATTTATTCCCGAACTATTGTTTTTGACGCTTCTCTTCTTTTGGCTAGTGGTGATGATTTATTTGAAGTGGTTCTGGTACTCTGCTAAATCACGTTAGTACTGTTTTTTTTTACGTAATCACATACGAAAATTAGGTTTAGAATAAAATAATAGTAATCCAAAGAGCCGCTTGTGGCGAGCGGTTTGTTAATGACGTCACAACGGAACCTGAATGGGTTACTCTTTATGATTACTCCCAATTCTTTCTTCTCATAACTGGTTAGCTAGAGCGGGGTCCCTGGATCTATGTGCTTTGGGTTGAGTGGAAGGGAGTGCCAAATTTATGACTAAAACCTACTCATGTTCCTTCCTCTGTCCTTCGTGTACCATGGCCACGGTGACCTTATGAGAAAAAACCGCTGAAACTAATTGCATAAATTCGAAGAATTCCGCTTGAGGTCTGTGATAGTGAATTCGGTGCCGCACGTGTCTACAACCTTAGCCACGAACTGGGGTGAATAATCCCTGGTAGATGGCCCCCTCACAATTTAGATTTAAGTTCTTGGGGCCTCATTTTGGACCTGTGTCATACATGCCTTTAAAAAGGCCGGGTCTTTTCCTATGCAGTTTTCCGTGAATGAAAAGAGATAATAAAGTTTTTGTAAGTGACGAAATACTTTCTTTTCATAAAAAAAAACGCTAGTCCCTTAACACATTTATGCCTCTTTACAGCTGATCCAGAATTAGGTACAAGTTGCGCACCACAAATTTTGATCTTATTTATTGACATGGCGCTTTTGTCAGAAACCAAACCAGCATCTGAAGGATGTAAATTCGGGTATATGTTTGCCGAACAAAGATTCGTTCAGAATATTCTACTACTGGTATCTGTGATGTGCGTTCCTCTTTTATTGTTTGGGACGCCTATCTATAAGAATCGTTTATATAAAACTAAAAAGAAGGAAACTGAGGTACGTCTTTATTTCTGTCAATCTTAGTTGAAACTAAGCTGTATATAAATAAAAATTTACCAACATGTTATTGTGACAGATTATTCTAAAAAACAAATAAGGTTTCAACTATTGAGTCTTATTGCAGGTATTGCTCTCTTGTCACCGATAAGATAACAGTAGCGTAGTTGTTTGGAAATAAACATACATTTGTTTTAGGACCAACTTGAATACCTTCGTTCTAATCACCCTAATGACAAGAAAGAGGAGGAACACCTAGAAGAAGAACTGGCAAAATATAGTGCTCCATTCTCTGAGCTGATGATACACCAAGCTGTCCACACTATAGAGTTCGTCTTGAGTACTATATCTCATACAGCATCATATCTACGATTGTGGGCTTTATCACTGGCCCATGCACGTACGTATCGATTACAACTATTCCAGTAGTAGTCTGAATTGATTAAACATGATTTATGAAAAAAACTTTTAGCTTTTTTACTTCTTGGATGTCTTGCTTTCTTGGGGAGCTCCTAAAGATTTGTTGTTGAGTTTCTTGTCATTATATTGCATTGCACACAATATGCAGAAAAAATCATTAATACACACAAAGGCTTGGTATTAAAGGAATGTCGAGTCAGATTGCTAACCTCCGACGATCTTAACAGTTCGTTGATACAAAAGTATTTTTTTAAACATAGTGACCTGTTCCCTTTGTTGCACGACGGTTCAACTTTTACTTTACCGAATGCTTGAATAATTGTAATTAAACATTTCAGAGCTCTCGGAAATGTTGTGGGTGATGATTTTGTCAAAATTAGCTCTTCACGATCACACCGTATATGGTGCTGTGAAACTGTTCTTCATCTTCGCGGTTTGGGCTGCATTCACTGTGTCCATCCTCGTAGTAATGGAGGGCTTATCAGCGTTCCTGCATACTTTACGATTGCATTGGTAAGTTTTATACTAATCTTTATGCACTTAAATATAGAGATTTCTTTTTGTTTGTTTTTTAGCCCTACTCAATTAATATTACGTATACCGTACGATATTTCTCAAAAAACAATTGAAACTGTTGAATGTCGTACTTAAGTGACTGTTATTTTCAGGGTGGAATTTATGAGTAAATTCTACGCGGGTGGTGGATGGCCTTTTCGTCCATTTTCTTTCAAGATTATACTGGCGTCTGAGGGCGATAAAACCGAAGCTGGCTGCAAAACCAGAGGGAAAAGCTTACTATGATATTATTATTATTTTACTTAAGTTTTTTTTATTATTTTAGAATTAATTTTTATTCTTAAAGAAATGTTTATTGGGAAATAAAATGGCATAACCTTAAAAAGTCTGCAAGTATTTGTAGGGTCATAACGGGTTGTAAAATATAATTTTGGTCAGGCTTACTGTTAAGGCTTGCCGTCAACACCGCAAGTTTTCACTACCGTTTAATCTCCCAACAACATTTCACTATGCTATTAATTATTTATACTAATATTCACAAATACCTCTTTCGATATCCGCATAAAGGTTAGTAAATTGTTGTGTATTTCCAATTATGTAATTTTTGTTTATTAATTTTAATTATTATTATTAAACCTTCTTTTTAAAAATCTGTTTTAATTATATTAAAATCACCAACCTCTTTCATTGATACTGTAGCCAGACAACACTTTCTGGCTGTCAGGTAGGTATATGCAGTGCAGCGGGTTCTAGGGACCTTTACCTAAAGAATGAGGCTTTATGTAGGGACTATCCGTCAGACACAAGGTAGACAATTGATTTTTTTACAAGATGATGCATTTCTATTGACGTTAAATTTTTTTTGGGTGGCACCACAACCCTTGAAACATTCAAATGTGGCAAGTCCGACTTGCACGTGGCCGCATAATATTGCCCTAGCATTTATTTTATTCTGCACTGTTTTAGGCAAACAAAAGTATTGAATAGAAAAAAATCTTTAATATAGGATAACTGCATGAGAACTAAATATAATATTTATGAGAAATAGAATAACGACAAAATACAAAACGAAACTAAGGAAGCAATTATTGTGGTGGGGGTGCTGGCTGCCTTCTTCCTCTTGCGGGGGGCACTTCGTGTTCATCGTCTGTTCCCTCCGAAGGCGGAGGTGCAGCTCTCTGCCTTCTGGCGGGGGCTGCATCAGTTTCGGGCTCTTTAGCAGCTTCTGCAGCTGGAGCAGCGTCCGACGCAGGCTCCCCACCTTTTGCTCCTGCTTCATCAGCTGGAACTGGTCTCCTCCTACTCAAACCACTTCTTGAAGATACCGCCGAGTGCGTACTCCGGCTTGTTCCAGACCTTTTGCTCATAAGAGACTTGGATTCTTCACCCCCAATGTTTTCCGAAGATATAGCAGGTGTTGTTGTTATATTGCTTCTGTTGAATTCGTCGGTCCTCGGTAGGTAGATTCCGAAGCGGTCCTGCAATAAGAATTCAATTTTTAGTAAATAGTATTATAATCATCATTGCACGTTAAGAAATTATCGTCATGCGTATTTGTCATGAAGTTTGTGCTTAAAATAAATCTATCCCAACATTTGTTTAGCCTGTGTCCTAGTGGTCTACTAGTAGGTGGCTTTTATTGCTTTACCGGAGGTCGTCGGGCTTAATTCAAAATCAGGACAAACATTTGTGTGATGAATACGATTATTGGTTTTGCTTGGGTGAAAGATCTATAATATGTATGTATTGAGAAACACATAAGTATGTCAATCAGCTGTCTAGTTTAGTCATAAAGAAACTTTCGAGACTCGCTGGCCCTGTGTGAAAGTTGAGGAATATTTTTAGAGTACAAAAACTACTTCATCATCCTATCGAAGTCCACTGCTGGACATAGGCCTCTCCAAGTGCACGCCACTGAGATCGATTTTCGGCTTCTACAAAAACTACTTGACCGATCGTAATCAAATTTGCACATCGTCTTATCTTTCAACTTGAAAGATAAGATAGCTTAATATACTTACTTATTGTATTTTGTATTGCTATCATCTACTGTTAGTCAGCAAGTAAGGTTTTTTACCTTTCCATATCGATTGTAGTGGGCCAATGGTTGACACTTGCAAGGGCGCGGGGGAGGCCTCTGATTGCTCTCGTGTGATGATGTAAAGTCACTCGGTGGGGTCTGTGGCGGTGTTTCATGTCCTGTTGATTAATTTCACTCAAATCACTAACAGCATTTTGATACCCAATTGTTTTTCAAGTGGCTTTAATATGCTCTTTTAATACTTTACCTAATACTCCTTACTTTCTACGACAACGATGCACACAGGTTGTTTCAATTCGCATTTTGATCTTATCTATTTTTAAATGGGCATTTTAATTTATCAATAAAAAAACAAATTTTATAACTTTCACAGTACTTGTTTCAGACAATTTACCAAAATATGAAAACTGATTACTTTTTCGAGAAAAATTCGGACGCATCAACAACTAAGAATTTACCCAAACTTGAAAACAAACTGCAACTGACGTTTTCCAGAAGTGACAGATGACATATCCGTTTACACAACAAAACAGGTAGAATTAAAAATAAAAACCTTTGAAGTTTTTCTGTCGCCTCAACGACCTCTTTAACTTCTTCCTCATTCGCTTCTCCCATGCCTCCTGAGCGGCTGTAATAAAATGAATTGTGCAGTTATTACCATTTTACAATGTATTACGTGAAGAGCACTATTAGTAAAAGCCTTTTAATGGACATCCCATTACGCAAACTGATATTGAGTTGTTCCTTTTTCAGTATACTTACTATGTAGCCACAACGCCAAGCGATATTTTTAATGGGAGAACATCATTATCATGAAGCAAGTCACAAATACATTTTCATTCTTGGTATCTCATTTGTGTCGCATCGTTAAGACAAAGTGTATTTCGATTATTATTGTGTTAAAAAAGGAACTTATCATAAAGTTCTAATGAATTCTGTACATGTCGACAAGTTCACTATAGTAAATTTCAGTCTAACCGGATGCAGCTAAATACCAATGTTTTACCACGCTATGTGACCTCCTCCCCAGTTTCCTGGATACACCAACACGAGCCCGACGAGCAAGACTGGTTTTCAGACATCCGTAATGACTGTCAAAGATGCAAACCAAAGCACGGAGGAACTCGTTATGACATAGTCAACCATCCACGGAACGACCGTATGAAGCATAGCTTAACCAGTGACCAGACATTTTTTGCAGTTGTAGCTTAGCAAGAGCTATAAGTTCTGTGCGTAATAAATACTTACCGATTCTTTCCTTCTCAGTGACATTGAGCTCAAACATGCGATATGCGTTCTGATAAAGCGCGGCTATATCAGCCCGTATTTCGATGACTGGAATCTCCATAGCTTGTTCTACTGCTCTCATAAGTTCCACATAAGCTGTGTCGTACAGGATGGCACCCTCATCAATGTGCACGTAAATAACTTTGTCCACCGTGTTCGAGACCATACTGTAGAATATCTCAGAAATGGTCGGCTCCGGGGTTGGAATAGGCTCTGGAAATTTAAAAAAGAGAACCAAAGTAAATTTTCTCACTACTCTAATGATTTTCTCCATGAGAAAACTACGTATATTTGGAAACTAAAAACAAAACTTTATATAAATAGCAACGCATTATATACAAAAACGACACTCAGTAAAATGTCGCCCTTATTTATCATCCTGTATCTAGTTTGCTTTTTATTAGCGAAATGTATATTGTGCCCGCTTTAAGTTGACCTTTTTAAAAGGGTGTCGAATTGTCCATCGAGTCATCTCAATTGTCAATTGAAGTGACTGGCAGTTCATAACTCATTCAATTTAAAGTGAAATTCGATTTGATGAAGGAACATTTTTCAGTCGATTTTTTTTATGAAGCTGCTTGTTTTTGTTATTAAGAACCTAAATCTATGTGATTGCAGCACCACTATTTTTTCTTTACTGGCCTTGCAATTTTCTTGCAATAAAATTTTTGTTTGCTGTGTTTTTTAACATCTTGAGTTTGATAGTTTTAACTTAATAGAGTAGAGGTATCTTTGGAATGTGTTAAACTCGTAAAATGAGGCCAGTAGTGATAACTAAACTAATGATAAAAATTTTAAAAATGCTTCATTTCTTTTACCCGGTGTTGGCAATGTAGAATCAGATGTCAGTATCGATATAAATGAGGAAGACAACGTGTTAGTAGGACTGCGGGGCGGAGAGGGCACGATCCACGGTGGCGGCGGATAGTTTGACGATATTATTCTCCTCAAATCTTTAATAAATGCGTCATCATCAAAATTGTAGAAGGTTCTATCAGACTGTAAAAAAAAGTGTTGAAAACACATCATTTTTTGTATAATTCCATAAAAGCAAATATTAGTTTAGTGAGGCTTCTAACTTTTATCAATAAGGAACAAAGTTAAATTTCAGTTTAAGGAAATAAACTAATCATAGGTTAAAATTTCATACCATGTCTACGTAAGGTCCGTCCTCTGGCGACTCTAAAAAGGTCCTTATTTCTTCGTCTAGATCAGCAAATGCTCTCGTAAAATGCTCAGCGGCCTCTCTTTCGAAATCCTTTCTTTTATTCCTTTGAGTCATTTTGGCAATAAATATTTTCATCATTGCTAAAATCTAAAATGAAATTATCGTTTAGTTATTGGTAATTTGGAAGATATTTGAATCATATAATCACTTAGAACAGTGCACGTTGTGTAAATGACGTCAATATAGGTATCAAATAACCTTTTTTATAGCTTTTTTGCATTAATTACTGAATTGGAATAGATTCTATTCATGGCTCGTTACTTAAACTCCGTTTAAATAATCTTAATAAGGTATTTAATTACGAAATTATGTACACTGATGTGTTTTTTTTTAATTTAGGGAGCGATTCTTGTTTAACGGTATCTACCAGTCACTAATGTTAAGTAAGTCCCTCTCAACCATTATAAAGCTGTTTCCAAAACTTGCTTGCTATTAAACATGGCATTTCCGCCATTGCAACTAATTGGTAGCGTTTAGATCACAGCACTGCTGTTCGCTTTCCTAATTTAATAATTCGCAACTCCTGAGCCTTACGGAAGTGTAAAAAAAAGTTATTTCAAATCAGAATTAGAATCAGGAATTTACAGTTTTCGAGAAGAATGGGAAAAAGGCTTAAAATTGTACGTTTGACCTTGGATTAAAAAGATATCAATAGTAGAGTGTTGTTTTGATGCGAAGTGTTAAATTATTTGTATATCAACTCATCTTAATATAAATACTATCATTTGATGAAACATGAAAATACCATACAACCATCTGAATCCCGTGGTCTATCACATTCTCAGAAAATTTAATGGTAATATACAGTAGACACAGTTCTATCATACCTCAGGGTGTTTCGTCATATACGACTCCTGTTCACGTTGAATGGCTATACCAAGTCGCGTGGTACATTGGCGCTGGCAAGGCGTTATAGCTTCCCAGTCCTGGTACATCAGCCCCTCAGCTGCCAAGAGCTCTTTGGGCATGCCCTTCATACGTCTCATAATAGGCATGGTGGCGAATTTATATTAATACTATCTAATCAGAAAAAAATAGGAATATTTTTATATTAAATAGCTAATTATTAAAACCGTATATGTATTAGTAATTTGACGTTGATTTTTGTCGTTTGAATGTTTTTTTTTGTTGGTGTGTAACACGTTACAGCCAGATTGCGAAAATGTCAGTTTTGCTTTGATACGAAGATTTGTAGTTGCACGAAAAAGGTATGATTTGTTAATTTTGTGTGCATGAGTTTGTCACCAAAAGCTTAAAAATGCAGGTGTGTGAAACGCTTGTATTTTTGTTTCACAGCTTATTTGTTATTTTTTAATTTCTTGGACTATTTTACGACACTTATTAAATGTCCACTGCAGAAGTAACAAGCATTGAATATGTAAAACTTCGATTAATAAAACATACATTGCTATGAAAAGTGTATTTTCTATTCTACATATTATTCAATAAATAGCACACAAAAACAATATCTTAGTACGTGTGGTTAATCTGTTATTTTGCACCCCACGGAATAGAACTCGAACAGGGGAGTGTGTGTAAAAGTAAATATACCACAAGCATTTCACTGGGGTTAGGGATGCAAAAAAATCGTTATAATAACAGGGGCTACGATTTTATTTAATATCCCTCCGCATAGAAAAATTACAGTAAAATCTTAAATTTGTACCTACGTCCCTACCCCTGTACCAATAAGAAAGCTCGAAATAAATCATGGTATAAAACGGCACTGACGCAAATGTGAACCACAAGATAAATACGAAAGTGAAACAATAAAAATGGATATTAAACTCAACCTCAATATTGCTCACACTTAGTTCGCAGGACTACGCCATTGTAGCAGGAATTTAAAATTTGTTCTGGTTGCCCAAACTTTTGAGTGCCATAGTAAACTTATACTTGGTTTAAAGCTCACTGTTAAATACCGCAGACCGTATTCATTTCGTTCACTGAATTTGATTTAAGGAGGTTTAGTTACACTATTACTACTTTGAGTAACCTGCAATTTAGGCTTTTCAGCACAATAAAAAACTACAATTACCAAAGACATTATATTATACCCTTAGATTATATATTATACCCTACTAGCGAGTATAATTTCTTTGACAATTACACGTTTGTCTTACAACAAAAGTTTTGTTCTACGTCAAAACACACCTCATAGACAATACATTAATGTTTTTTTTTTAATTATAATTAACAAAAAAATGGAGAGCACGGATAGCCGAGTGGTTGAGGTCACAACGCCAAACCCACTGAGCGCGACGTGTCACGGGTTCGATCTCCGCGTAGGGCAAGCATTTGTGGGATTCACTAAGGCTTGTTCTGAGTCTGGGTGTCATTGTGCATGTGATTTGTATGTTTGTAAAAACCCTACGACACAAGATTAAATACCTTACTGCGGGGGTAGTTTTTTTAAAGCAAAAATTTAGTTATTTAGTATCAAACCACGCCCAGCGTGTTTCAGTTGGCATTGTGTAGGAGAGACACCGCTATGTGAATAATAGTGCTCTCTTGCTCAAACAGTAACAGGTATCGCATGTAGGCGCTAACAGCAATGCTTACTCTTATTATGGAACGAATCATTGCTAGAGACTTGATACATTTTTGGAACGTAATTGGTACTATTCAAGTTTTAATGAGTCAAGGATCAATCATGCACACCTACGTACACATTTCCATCTTAAGTTCAAAGGAGGCTATATCAAATTATTCATTAGAATTATTTTTAAAGAGTAAATTAATTTTTTATTTGGTTTCAAATCATTGATAGATTTTTTTCGTAATCATAACGTATTACGTGCCAAAAATATCCAATGCCCAATTAAGCGCTAACTCATATAAATATTTGAGTAATAATAATTTAATTTAATGTAAACGGCATTAGTCTTAATAAATCTAATCAGTCGGCCAGATAAATTTCGTTTTTGCTTGAAAAAGATGATCAGTCAATTGAAATTTCGTGTGACGTCACGCATTATTAAACTTTTCTGATTTACCAAAATACGTTTGTAATAATTTAATTTGTTTACCTATCGAACGGGCTAAATATTTTTATTCAAATACCCAAGGATTTCAAATCTTTTAAAATGTAAGGTAAATTATTTAAACCGTTTATTTTTTTTAGGATTCGTGCCGAAAGGGCCTCCTGAATGTCCGTCTATCCGTCCATCTATCACCAAACCATGTAATACCCGTCCTAGCTATCTAGTTGATATTTTCACATGTGATGTTCCATACTTGCTTCCTCCCAACAAATTGCGTTTCCATAAGAGTCTTCTGTAATACTTGTATTAATGAACTGCACTAGGCAATACTTCGTGGGGCACGTACTTCGGCTTAAGGTGCAACCCTCGACTACGTTACAGGAGGCTTGCAACCCTTTGATTGGAAACACAAGGTCTATAAAGTGCGTATGTATCACATTTTCTAACCCTACTATGGCTATTGTTAAGATGGTAATATTTTAACAAGAGGTGATTGTAATCAAATGTGTCTTCTTAAACGATTTCCATTATTCTATGTTTAGGAATGTCCTTTGTCCAGTATTCAAGAGCATTCTTATTGAGAGAGAACATAATTTTTGTAGAATAACAAAAAATTATGAGTTCACAAATAACTTGTTTTAATAATCATTAATGTTTTTCTTTACCTTCTTCAGGTAAGGGATAACATTACACACCTACATGTCATAATAAGGATAATACCAATGTTATTTTTTATAGATATGTGTAATTAATTATATTTATATAACTACGCTGAGATATCATTAGATCATTGCAAATATTTAGATTAGCGCCATTTTATCTATACTTCTATACTAATATTATAAAGGGGAAAGATTTGTTTGTTTGTTTGTTTGACACGAATAGACTTCGAATCTACTGGTCCGATTTAAAAAAAATATTTCACTGCTGAGAAGCTACATTATCCCCGCTGAACATAAGCTATACTTTATTGCAAAAATATTAGGAGTCCGTAAGAAAATTGCGATACTGTAAGCCAAGGTGTCATAACTTATATCTTCTAACCACGCGGATGAAGTCGCGGGCAACTGCTAGTTGCATTTGCTATTAATTGCTGCAACCGCTTACTCGCTTTATTATCGGGATTTCCCGACTTGTTTCGGACCGAACTGGACTCTTTAATCATGAGCTGATGCGTGGGCAGTCGCACTGAACTAGTTGGGCAATTCCGATAAATACGTGTAGTGAACCACTGCATTTAATTATGAATCATCATTACAAAAGTTACTTTAAAAATCTTTACTTACATATATTGTAAAGAGGTCAAGTTTTATGGATTGTTAAATGGGGAAGATTTTGGATTGTTTATCAATAGAAAGCCTTTTTGTTTGTGAGTACCATACGCTATATGCTAACCCAAAAAAAGACAATAGGGAGCACGGTTCATCTAGCTGATAAACAATTTGTAACGAGCCTCAAACTTAATTGGATCGCCATTTCCGTGGCGGCATACCGCAGTCGCTATTGACTATTAGGACTTCATTGTTACGGCTACTTCAAGATCATGCGGTCATCTAACAATTGCTTTAGTCTTGACTGATAAACACGAACAGTAGTGATGTTTAGTCTATGTCACTTATTGTTTAACCTTGCCTTTGAAGCGGAAGACTTATACAAATCTTTTGTTTCATCATCGACTGTCAAATTTTTTGAGACTAAATCAGATGTGGTTATGACCAAAAAAAATGTTGAAATTACTTCAATACAACTATTACTAATAATGCAGACGTTTACAATAACTACACTTTTGATCGATCGTATAGATTTGGTAAGTCCATTACTTGCCTTCAAAATCATTTACGTGTATCGGAACATAGTGGCCTATAGTATTCACTGATGGTTGTCCCCGCAGACAGAGCCTTTGGCCTGGACGTTAATGAGATGCTTTGTTCCTCCAGTGGTCAACCGTGAAATAATTTACTTCGATTTCTATTTGATAAACCTTCGTACCAACTCCGTGATTGCATCCGGCGATAGACAATGGACCCTCATAGCAAACCGTCAACTGTGACCTGCGGAATAACAACTATCTTTGTTACCTCAGGGAAAGTTATTGTGGCTAGGTTAATAACTAGCGGATGCAGGCAAAGATGTTGAAAGATATTGTGGGCTTGATGAAGTTTTTTATTTCAGTCCTTTAGGTTAGTATAGGTGGGTTAACAATAGATAATTGTTTCTCTTTCTTCTGCTAAATAGCTATATGATTGAGAATAACTGCGATATTTGGGATGCCGTTTCGTAATCAATGTAAGAAACGAAATTGATGCTGTATATGTATTGCTATTAAGAATTTAAGATACATAACCTTTTCGATTACAGGTTTCTCCTGATAGTAACAGTAGTATATCCATAAATGTAATATTTAACTCAATACTGTATGGTAATGAAGGAAAAATTAAGAAACATTTGATCTATTTGATGTGAAGAGCCTTTAAATAGTAAAATATTTATTTTATGATATAGGTATGTCAATAATAATAATAATGTACGTTATAATGCCACTTGAATTTGTTTTTTTCATACCTTCCATATTTTTACTTTTCATGATTCATTAGACATAATTCGATCGACGGTCGTTTTATGTAATTGTTTTAAAGTAGTGTATTGGTAATATAATGTAGTTTCCTTAAATATAGGTTCCTGTCTTCCTATCATCCGTGCATAAAGGGTAAGATGGAACCCTCACCTACTGAGTCACCATACCATACTGTGTCTCTCTCCGACCGTTTGCCATGAGGCTGTATCTCATAAACTTTGATAGCTTGATCATTGAAATTAAAAAAAATTATATATTTCTGTTGCCTCTATATCAACAAATACCATCCTCAATCATTATTTCTACAAGATGACTGCGTAGGTGTCCAGTACTCGTACACGTGGCGTCAATTAGTTTTAAATCATAAACATGCTTATTACATTACTAGCTGCTGCCCGCGACTTCGTTCCCGTGGGTAGAAAATATAAGTTATGATTTTTTTTCACATTTTCCATTGTATCTTCGCTCCTATTAGTCGCAGCGTGATGGTTTATAGCCTAAAGCCTTCCTCGATGAATGGTCTATTCAACACAAAAATATTTTTTCAATTTGGACCATTAGTTCCTGAGATTAGCGCGTTCAAACAAACAAACTCTCCAGCTTTATATATTAGTAAAGTAAAGTATATATATATATATATATATATATATATATATATATATAGATATAGATTCCGAGAGCTATAGCTCAACAACTGTTATTATTTATAGACAAGTTAATTCACTCCAAATGCTCGTTCAAAAGAACTGAACTGTCACGTCAATTGACGAGGCATGTCGATGCTCAGACTGTCTTTGTCTTGGCCCTCTGATAGTCTTGAAATCAAACTCACGACATTTGCGAAAAATAATCTTAATATATCATATGACTTACTTTATTCGTGACTATGCTATTGATATGGATCAGTTTTTAGGCACTGAGATTTATTTTTCACTTCGCTAGACGTAGGTACAAAATTCCACCAAATGATATTGTTCTTTTGTTTTTAATATTAGCTGACACTGTTAGACTTTGAATTAAAAAGTTATATTATTGGAATTAAAATATTATATGTAGTTTTAACCACAAAACACATACAACTGAATTTTATTTTAACTTTTAAGCTAAACTTGACGAAATATTTATGGGACAAAAAGACTGCTATTTCACGTTAAATGAATAAACTATATTTGTACATCCAGTCCGAGGTTCTGAGTCAGCAAACATTAAGACGATGAAGCTCTTCCTTTTAGAAGTCGGTCGCAAAGGTACTTGAATACAGAACTACGTCATAAACTGAAAATTAGAACTAATTAAAGAGCATGATTGTTGGTTTGGAATGATCAGTTTAATCCAATTAGTAATTGGATTGTCAGGTTTCTTTCTAGCTCTAATTGTTGGCTGCAGGTAATCGCATTCTTTAAAACTTTAACTTTTAATTAGACTGTTGGTTGGGAAACACGTGTAAGGTTTTATCTACCAACATGAGATGGAAAAGTAGAACGCAATTCAGATAAAATATATCAAATTACAGTTTTAAAAATAAAATAAAAACTTTTCCTTTTCAACGAAATTTCTTAATACCCCTTAACCTTAATTTTATATCTTCTTTCCTAAAGTATGTTCTTATGAGATACTTATTTATCTCAGACATACGGAGTAGTTTGAAGTGGAAACGAATTTAATGAACAAAATTGTTTAATATTTTCTTTCAGTTGCTAACCTCTGGTCTAAACAATTTTTCTAAAGAAAATGTAGAAAGAAAGTTATGGTCACAGCACAAATTAAGAAAATCTTTTTAACGCAATATATTGCACATTTAAAGATATTGAACAAGTTAATACAAGTACCAGTTTAAGTAACCACATATTTTACTAAAACACACAATCACAACATAGTAGAGTTTGACCAAAATATTTTAATCGAACGTAACAAATTATGAGTCAGTATCATCATACCTATTGTAAAAGATTAAAAAAAAAACAATAACAACAGCAACAAAACCCCTTTATAGCGTCCCCTCCTTGAAACCATTATGAATAATTAAGAATAGTAATAAGGGTACGGCAAATAAAGCAGACCATTAATAATGTTGTGCATATTTCACCAACTAATTTGGCCCGTCGTGTTGATCCAATTATGCGAATATTGCCCTGTTGCCTAGCGATCCCTACGCTGACTGGTATTCACCCCAAATGCAAATCGAAAAAAATATTATGGATGTTCCTAGTTTTTATAACTCTTTACACTGCAGAAATTAGTTTGGAAGTTTGGTATGCTTCGATGTTCGGGATTCAGAGCAAAGCATAGCTTCACCATATGTAATGACAGAAGTTTTAGAAACCTACTATCATCTACTTTGGCTCATCATGTAGGTACGCGTCCTGCAAGAATACTCTTTTAAGGTATGAAGGAAAACCTCCTGGTCTACGAGTAAAAAGCATCTACCACGTTCCAATGCGACGAATTCTAGAAACCTACCTTCCTACACTAAGGTTATTATAATATTTAAATGAAATAAACTATACATTTTTTGAAGCGCTGAACTTTCACGTCGTCCTAAGGAAGTTATTCTCAGAGGAAGCCAACTTCTCGAGAACTGGAGCAAAAACCAACAAGGACTGAATTTTATCTGTTTTAAATAAACAATTATGTTCTCATCGAAATTCTTTGCATTGTTAAGTTTAAAAATGCGGGCAAACTATGCTAAGATAAATAAACTTTTAGTTGCGTACAAAAGCACAGGAGTTTAATTTCCTGCCGCAGTTGTTGAGCTAATGAATTCTTACACTCAAAACGTCCCATTGTTCAAACATTAAAATGGATTTTGCTTATTAATTTTCAAAATGTAAAAGCAGGACTACGGAACAATTTTAAATACATTGCTTTTGTGTTGTATATTTTCAAATATTAGACGTAGTTGAAACGTGTAATTCATTCACACGTTTCAACTACGTCTGAAAACACAAGAAATAAATGTACATTAAATAAAAAGTTTTGAAATAAACTAGTTAAAAATTAAAAAATGTTTGAAAAGAAAACTGTTATCATTTACGGGAATATTGAATTATTTGATTTACACTGAAGGTAATTGGCATACACTAACAAGTCACTTGACAAACGTACAAGTTTTTAATAGTGTGCAAACAAATCTTCTCGTTCATCGTATTCGACTAGGCGAAGTTTTAAAAATACTACGTGACGTCATCTGTTTTCCAATACTCGTTTAAAATTGAGTATCTGTGATTTTTTTACTAAGTTCTCTCAACTTCGTTTTCGTGATGCTCTATCTGGTATATTTTTAAATTTAAAGTAACTACTCCTGCAATGATATTTATTAATTCTGCCAAAGTTTAAAAAAAATATATTCACAGGTTCAAAGACACCCAGACTTGGGACAAGCATTCGTGGATCATAAAACTGCTTGTTCTATGCGGGAATCGAACTCAAGACACGTCGTCATCGTAGTGGTTTTCCTATTCGGCTACACGTGCAGTCACTGCTTTAGTGTGAGGTCTTGAAAAATTCTATTTCTTTTCTATTACAAGTGCTGTGTTACTTTGCTCTTGTCAAAGAAAAATATAAAAAAAAGACTCTGGTTTGCAAATTAAAAAAAAAATTGGTTGGCATTTACTAAATCAAATTGCTTAACTTCCATTTATTTATTTGTAATCACCAAAGAAAATCGATATCAAATCGTTTATCGACATCTCAGAGAGGAATAGAAAAGCAATTAACATCTGGTAAAAATGGAAAAAGTAACTGTGCACCAGTTGCAAATAGCGCAACTTCAACTTTTTATTTTCAACTCTTAATAAAAATAATTTTAAATTATTTTTCTGTCGCTTTTTTCATTTGTTAATATTTTTTCTTGAAATACGATAAAATTAGTTTTCAGCCAATTCATTGAATAATGTTGTTTTTTTTTCAATTCTCAAGAATTTGAATTCAATAAAAGCCTGTATTGCTACTTGACTACTAAACAATTTATTGAAATACTTGTATATTTCTACTTACATATATATTTTTTAATCGACGTTCCGAAAATGCATTAAGGAATTTAATCATTGTGTAGCGGGGGGATTTACAAACATACAATTCACAAAGGCACCCAAACACCGAACAAATGATCGTGCTTATCACACAAACATTTATCTTGACGGTCAATCGAACCCACGACCTCTGATATAGCAGTCATTGCCATTTACCACTTGACCCACAGGCTATTCAATTATTAGTATATTAGAGTATGTTTATTCCACAAGGCTCTCTACTGGACCACAATATCCCAAACTAAAAAAGCCACAAAACAAATTCACATTACAGAATACAACGACGACATACAACGAAACAAATTTAAATATTTCCGGAGTTATAAACAAGTCCAAGCATAGTTAATTTCAAGGAAAGCAAAGTTTAATCAAAAATTATTCGAAGCTTCACTCTAGTTTCAATCAAACTTTTGGTAGAGAAGTGCAGCCATCGTAACTTGTCATAATTAATAAGCAGATTTTTCGGAGAAAAATATATTATTTTCGTTTTGACAATGCTCTTTTTGTACAGCTGTAATGTGGTTTCATGATTATGTAAGAAGTTACATCGATATAATTAGCTTATATGCAGCCGAAGTACCAAAAAATTGCTATTATGACCAATTGATATTCGAGTTGTTTTCATATTTCATATCATTCCATTCCATATATTCTATAACCAATTTTATCAATCTCGAATAATGAATGTTTAAACAAAACATAATTTGTCATTTCTAACATGAAATGAAAGTTGCAATACATCTAAGCTGTTTACTCTTCAGTCCATTCTTTAAAGCCTGCTTGTACCACAACCCGCTCTACAAACGACTTGAATTTGATATTGTGCCGCAGCTCCAATTTCTAGGCCCTCGAGTTTCAACTAGTCTTCAGTCTAAGGCACTTGACGATATCCTCTTTGTCGAGCAATGCAGACGAGACACGTACTGACTTATTATTTTTAAGAACTGATTTGAGTGAGCTCCTTTAATTTAATTTTACTCTTTCAATTAGTCTACCCTTGTTAGGAACATCGGGAGTTCAAAGGTTACTTAATACATCAATATTCTAAATGTCCCCATACTACGAGGTGCAGTACTAATAAATAATCATGAGAAATAATAATAATGAGTTTTATTTTCGGTTCTACGAAGGAGTCCAGACTCCAGATATTAATTTCCTCTTTTCCCATATTTGCTAATGTAGCATTTCAAAACAATGCCACGCTCACTGAGGTGAGAATATTTAAATACCAGTTCAAATTCTGTTTTGCTATATTATTTCTATTTCTCTGGTTACTATGATCGAATACGTTTTGAGATGTATATAGTTACTAATCAACTCAGTCCGATTGTAACTTTTGAAATTACATAATTGTAAATGTTTTTAGGTGTTCAATTGACATCATTGAGAATAAATTGGTAACGGAAAATTACTTGCAGTAACATGCATGCAATTACTTGCAAATAGAGACTAATGTTTCAAGTAAGTTTAAGTAAAACCTTCCTCATACTGAACGGAGAAATTCTACTTCCTTTACATGTTTACTTCCCTATAAAACAATTTCCTATTTAAGGCGCTATAGAGTTAAAGTAGGCTAAGTGATATTTTAAGTGGAGCTCCTTCCCATCTTGGATGTTGACGTCACTCATCCGGCAGCGAACGGACGAAAATAATTTATTTACGTAATGAATCACAAAATTACGAGACGGTTCAAATTGGCTCTGGAAAACGTATTGATTGTCTCGTTTTGGAATTTTAGTTGAAATAATTGCTTGTCTGAATTTCACTAAAGTTTATATATGACATGGAAATACTCATTTAAAAGTCGAATCAAAGGGCACTGGATTGAAGGCTCACGTATTTCTTTGTGAGCTAAAACATAATAGAACGTACCGTAAAAAAATCGGTGTTAATTTAAAAAGTAGAGCTGGAATTTATTTTTATTATGATAGAGGAATTTATTTTTGCTGCCAGAACTTAACGCGCCCGTACCTACTGCAAGCCCTTACAACAGCAACAAAAAATCAAACACTGAATATTTTTCCTAACAGATAATGTTCAACATCAACTAATTACTGCAATATATACTGTTCTAAATTTTTGCTCACATCGTAAAACGATTAAGAATACTCATTATACAAATGTCACTCTTAATAAGACAGAATAAAGTTTGAATTGCGACGATACTTACCTCGAGTAGCCTCATGACATTCTAGTTTGCCCGTCTCTCTGTGTTTCTACTGTGTTAAGTCCCTTGTACATTTTCAACTACCGAGGAAATTTTACAAGTGCCGAGTCCCGCTACCCGGTACAAGTGTCTTTGAAACACTAATCGTTTCTTTGTAGTGGACTTTCCACATAACTACCTTTTGTTGATTATTTAATCAGCTTATTTCTTCGTTGTTTCAAGTGCCGTTCACGTGGAGAGTCATAAAGTCGGGGAGGCACTTTGCGGTTGTGATTCTTCTTGGAGGAAATAAATCCTTGCTTTATGGTAGTTGTTTTTGTCGAAACAAATAATAATGTAAGGACCAACGAAGAAGTTTTTACAGACAATGTTTACTTTAAATTATATACAATATGACTTAGCTGATACAAAACACTTCTTTCGGCTTTTCATAAAATAATATAATATTGAAATAGAATACATCGAAAGAGGTCTGTTAACAAATAAATTTTACTTCTCCCTAATTAAATTATATTCTCAAAGGTGCCGTTTTAATTAAATCCAAACACCGCTGTGTGTTGTTTATTTTCAATATAGGGAACGTTACATTCAATAAACGAACTATGTAAGGCTTTGACGCTTTCGTACCTAATAGAGGATTAATTCCCAATAAACGGACAAAAGCTACACGAATACTGCGTTTGTAGTATTTCAGTAGGTGAGAATGGCCATTTAACGATACGTGGAACATAATTGGAGTAAAGTTAATTGGGTCTAAATACCTCTCTGTACGAGTAGCAATCATCGCGACTCCGGATCAGTACAAATAATTACATCCTTTGATTGGAGAAATAGGAATCCACAAATGGCGCTTTTCACATTAAATGATTTCGATTGTAACGAGCAATTAGGGCGGCTTAATTGTCGAAGCGTATGCAGTTATCCATTGAATGTTGCGTTTATTTTACATTCTTATTTACTGATATTTGTAGTGAAAAAATGATATTTTTTCTGTAAAATGATTTGTTAAAATAAATCTTTTTTTTATTTGACTTAATTAGCTTTGCTCATGAGTATTGAGTAATTAAGTACCATTTAAAGCTCTCATTAAGTAAAAAATGATACAGTTATTATAATAGTATTATATTCATAAGAGGGCTTAAATATAATCAAGTTACGAAATTTGGCGTCTCAAGTGCCAATTATTTTTCTTTTATGATTATTGAAATTGAAAAGAAAAATATGAATGTTTAACAATTGATATGTTTCCAGGCTGAAGGAATAAAGCATTAGTTTAATATTTTAGCCGACTTATAGGTTTTCATTCTAGGCTGGTTTCGTTTTCTTAGAATAGCATAGCATACGCAGAGCTTGGCGTAGCTTTAGTCCACAAAGACATCAAGATTCTTTGTACGAAATTGCGCTTCAGGTGAACTAATACTTTCTGTAACGTGTCTTTGAAGTTTTATCAGACATGATTCCAAGAATTTTGTGAGAGTCCTACGTTAGAAGTATGACAATACTAACGTAGGCGGCAAAAACATAAAGGACTATAGCTGTATGGCAAGGGCACCGCTGCGATCCGTCAATTAAATATGAAACTGATTAAGTTACAGAGAGCTTAAATAATATAATATCGCAATGAAATGAAAACATCTAATGTATCTGAATAGTATGCCCTTTCTGAGATTGACGTGAGTATGTGTTGTCCGTTCAGAAATTTGACAGAGATAGGGCTAGATATTCTCGTCTCCAGGCTCTCTCATTACAATGAAAATCCCAAGAGCTAAACTAAAAACCAATCGTTTGTAAAACTCTATACCTAATGTGCAGTTGTAGCAATTTAGTATTCGTTGGCAATATTCTTGCAATTCGGTATACCGACTGTATAGTAACTTAATAACGTTGCTTCAATCATGATTGCATCGGTCTGGATTTGACATTTCGAACGGGGAATACCTGAAATGAAACCGTGTCCCATTTACATCATTGTTACGTATTGTCGATGGAGTCAACATTGCTTCTATTGTGAACACATCATCGCGACTTCCATCACATTTGTGGATACAAAAATAAATCTCAATTTCCCTTATGACATCACGCGGATCACGGAAATGATGGACTGATTTTTCTCATTCTATTTTTGTAGTGTTATTTGTTTTTGCATAATATTTTCAAAACTGAGAGGGCATATAATATTATTTTCCAATTTATAGTTAAAATCTCGGGACAATATCTGTCGCCTTTGTCAAAAAATCTAAAAAAAATTGAACGAAAAACATCAAACGGTGATCACAAATGTACCATTACAATAGTCGTTCGAATGCAAACTGTAAACACAATAATAAGTATAAATTCATTGTAATGCTCTCGCAAGAATGACGCACTTGCAAATAGTAAATCTTCTTCTCCTAAGAAGATTATATCGTTCTCAAACAAAACAGACAGCTGTAACATTGTTACTTTTATTTTTGAAAATACTGATATTAAAATTTGCTTGTGAAACATCAAAAGATGTCTCGTTTTTGAATCAACAATGCTTGGACGGTACTTTTGATGAGGTGAATTGTCTTATGTTATTTCGTAAATCACATCACCTTGAAATGTAGGTAATTATGATATGGAAAGCTTTGGTTTTCGACGGTTTTGCTCAGCAATGAAACTGCATTCGGTTGTTACTTCGTGTTTTTTTTTAGCCATTTTTGGATTTTGTGTTTACTTGTTTAGCATAAAATATCTTAAAATATTTTTAGCTTCTTTCTTTTATTATATGTCAACTAAACAGTTACAGGTTTAGTCAGTTGTAGGTTTTCATAGGAGCTCACGTGTAGGAATGTAAGTAAAATCTTGAGTCCAGCCACTACGAGTGTGTCCACAAGTCAAACAATATTCCGTTGGGTGAGTGCGGGTGAAATTGAGCCCCGAATCATTTATAAATGGGGGAGGTTACGCGGGGAGTTCGAAATAGGAGGGGAAAGGTGTGCCACTGCATTTTGCATGAGTTCAATGTTGGTTGCTCGATCTGCCCCATTCCACTCTCCTTGCTTGCACATCTATACAAACTACGTACCTTTTATTACCGCTTATGCTATTTTGGGCATAATTTTGAATAGGGAGATTGATTTTAATTAACATTTCGCCGGTTAAGCTTGCGGCTCTTTAATAATTTCGGAATGTTTGCTTACACACTTGAACGGTGATAACCATTTAGTCTGGCTGGTTATTTATTAACCGAAATCAAAATCAATATTAGTTCATGCAATCTGGTCCATATTCAACCAGCTCAATGACAACGCATATATCTGTACCTGGTTATTTCTCTAACAAAATACCGAACATTACACACTGGTTAGGTTTTATCGATAAAGAAGACCTATGTAATCTTAAATTCAAATCCTACGCTTCAATGGGATTTTCCAGTTGCGTACATCTCTTAGAATATCATAATGAGAGATCCATATAATTTATTCATGAAAATATAATAAAAATACAATATGGTAGGCGTAAACGGACGAAAGTGGTAATAACAAAGCAATAATCCTCGAGATATAGAGTTAGTGGCGATATCTCGAGTAGTGAGCAAACCTAAGGTTTTCTGAACACTCTGGGCCTAGAATTAGGGTGAATTTTTTATAAAGACGCAGGTACGGGGTGTGGGTCGGGGCGCAAAACGGGGTGTGCTGGAGTCGCCGGCACGGTCTGCATATTGCATTAGATTTAAATTGTTTACGTCGTTAAGAAAGAAAGTTCCCCCGAACTGGGCGAGAGGCAAGAAACTTTCCGCTGATGTCGGTATATTTAATTTTTCCGCATAATCGTATGAGAACCTTTTGACCCGCTTCAAAGGTCTGAAGTAGATTTCGTGTTATAACAGTGAGATCAAATGGAATGTTTTGGTTTTCTTTGTATTCTCATTTTTTTGTTATTGTTTTATTTTGTTATTTAAATTCTCCTTTCTGTTCTGGATATTTATTATTTTGCTAAGTTTTTTTTCATAAAAAAGCTGTGCAGAAAGTTTGTTATGACCTCTCCCTTTTGCTAGTTACAAGTATCGTGACTCACCTGACGCGTGTGTTGGACGCTGCAATGCCATCTGTTTCGGTCTTCGGCACTGTAGAGTACATCAAATGACGTCTTAATTCTCTCCACCAAAAAGTAAATATTGATCAATAGTTGATACAAATAATACAATCGATGTGAACAAAAAAAGAGACCTAATTCGTATTGTTGTTTATGATCTACTAAATTTTATCAATGCTCTAAGAAGATATTTTTATTTCTGCATTGTAAAACATTGAAGACTACAAGTCGGAAGTTTTAAAGTAAAGACTGGTCGTATTGAAATGATTGGCTGTGACCTTCCAAGCCTTGACACCCCTTAGATGTTTAACCTGATCACAGCAATTGAATGGATATAAAACTATTACAAACAGAAACTAATTTGAATAGCCCATTTCCCCCATGTGAACAAGACCGTTTGTTTATTTTTACTAACCTCTACCCTATTTTTATACATATGCATTGTCTTAACTCTAATGTCCGAGAAGATTTCCTCTCGGTGAAGAGGTTTTAAAACAGGAAGATGACAATGTCACCACTTTCTAGTGCTAGTTTCTCTTTAATATAAATGTTATAAAACAAAAATCAATTGTGCTCGAATTCGTATCATCAATGAGTCACCAAAAGTGTTATAAAATATGATCACTGCCATTGTTCTATTTTGTAAATATACTGAAGGTGAGTCTATACATGATTGTAATAGTTACGTAATTATAAGTCAGTTACGCGAGCGCTACCCTATAGGACGCATGTGTGATCATGAAGATTTTTATAATTACTATGGTTATGTTACTATGTCTCAATCAAAGTGTTCACTGTGACCCGTTTTTTGACTTTATAACAGCAAAATTTGGTGATTTAGCCAACTCCCTAGCTAACACGTTCAAGAGCTTAAAAAATCAAGTAAGAAAACTTTTCGTGTCACACAGTCCGGATGAATTGCCGCCGCCGCTCCATCAATTTGCAGAAAGCACCATCAAGAGGACTTTCAACGATTTTGTCGAAAAGACTGCTGCAGAGAATGAAACAGGAATTCCCGAATACATCAATTTAAAGTCAGAACCAACTGCTCTTATGTCTACACCACAACTTGCTACCCTGCACGGAAGAAGAGTGGAATCACATATTATTCATACCAAAGATGGCTATTTACTGACTCTACATCGAATATCTCCAAGAATTGACACTGTAGAAGAGGGAAAACTGAACAACCATACAGTAATACTTCATCACGGAATACTAGGCAGTTCTGCTGATTGGATTTTATTAGGACCTACAAAATCACTTCCTTACATTTTATCAGATGCAGGATACGATGTTTGGATGGCAAATGCTAGAGGTAATTATTATTCTCGTGGACACGCTAGACTATCAGTAGATTCTGAAGAATTTTGGAGGTTTTCGTGGCAAGAAATGGGAGAATTTGACCTACCTGCTACAATAGATTATATTCGAAAAGTTAAGAAATCTACAGATCCTATTGATTTTGTAGGACACTCCATGGGTGCCACAGCATTGCTAGTACTGTTATCAACAACGCCGCAATATAATCAATACTTACGAATCGGTATTTTATTGGCGCCACTAGCATATATGGCCAATGTTGAAGGTCCGTTAAAGGTTTTAACATCAATGGCAACGAGTCCACCAGAACAACTGCTCAAACTCATAGGCACGAAAGAATTCGTTCCCTCGCGCAAAATACCAAGATGGTTAGCTATAAAGTATTGTAAAGGGCCGCTTTTATTTTGCTCTAACCCATTATATTTTATAAGTGGTGGTATCCCGGAGAACAACCATATGTGGAACCCAAGCTTTCTAGCGAGATTACTATACCACGTCCCAGCTGGTGGCTCAACTGACACAATGTTACACTACGCTCAGGTGGTTAAAAGTGGGAAATTTCATAAGTTTAATAGCCTCTACGATGAGTTTGTACTTGGACAAGTAACTGTGCCGATCGCATTATTCAGTTCGAGTGAGGACTGGTTGGCGACGATCCCTGATGTTTTAAGGTTGTACTTTAGTATAGCAAACCCTATAGACCATTACATTATTCGAGGCCGGAATATGAGTCACACGGAATTCGTTTGGGGTGCAGATGCACATGAATTAGTTTTTAAGAAGGTATTGGAATTTTTAGACAACGGTTTAAACTTTTTCAATTACAAAAGTAATGAAGTGCGTAATGATGTACTGTAACTTGTGTTCGAAAATTAATACGATTTTACATGTCATGTCCTTATGTCACTAGAAGGAGTTTTTCTTAGGTTATAGTGATTTTATTGTATTTTTGTGCTGCCATACTTGAATATTTAAATATAAAACAGCCTTTTCTGTTTTATTTATATGCCAGTAAATTAAATGGAAGAAATGTGTTTGTTTATTTCATTGACTGCTGTTTTAACCTTCTTGCTCTAAACCGAGTTCCATAAAGGACTCTATTTAGTGTACACATTAAACATTCTACGAAAACATTATCTTTAAGTCCCAACGTAGCGTGTTGCTAGAGTAATACTTGACTACTTTATAACTAATATCAAACTGCATCCCACTCTAGAAATATCAAGATATCGTCAGTCTCACCCGCTTTCCGATGTAAGTACACCCGCAAAGAGCTTGATACTAATATTCCTAACTCAGATATCTTTGATGCAGTCTTTGAACGTTTGTGAAGTCTATTCCTCTACGCTTTTGCGTCAGAACCTTTTGAAAAGATCTAATGTACAAATTAGAGGAGCAAATGGGTTCGCGAACATATCGTTTAATTTATTCACGGTACGCGAGTACGATGCACGTTTGTAATATTAATAGTCCATGTTCAAGCCACTAAAATGTACTTTAACGTTTCTGAGATATGTTTTCGATGTTTGTGTCTCTGCAAAGTTTCTTAGATTAATTTGAGAAAATCCATGAAATCACAATTTGGTGATGTATATTTAGTAGTTCAGTTGCTAAGGTAAAGATTACCAAATATTCGGCTGCTTGAGTATTTGGTTTTGATAAAAAGAAGTCTTTCGATTAAAAATATATTTCTTAATGAGGTCATGTCAAAGTCTTGAGTTTAATATCTCCTACGCTTTATCAAATCAATTATCGAACTTTCATTTCTTTGATACTTTGTGGCATCTTCATTGATTCTGCTTTCACTGATAATACGATTCTTGATGTTCTTTGACAGTATTGAGATTAAAATTCTGTTACAATAGTTGTGTTTTCATGTAAGGAAACAATGTTTTTACTATGCATTCGCACGAATCGTAAAATACTAAGTGTATTTGCCAATCACTACTCTAAATGTGTGGAACAAAACTAAGCCCAACCATTTAGAGCTTTATGATGGATTCCGCAAAATAAATAGCAAATGGGTTAAGCTTCCATGTTGTGTGTTTGCAAACCATCGTTTTTAGGGTTCTGTAACCAAATCATGAAAACGGAATTCGGTTACTAAGGTACATGTTTCTGCCCATCCGTTTGTCTCAAGGCTGAATGTCAAGAACGGTTATAGCTAGATATTGAAAATTTAACGGATGGTGTATTTCTGTTGTCGTTATAATAAAATCTATTAAAATTAAAAAACTGGTTAATTAAGCAGCCGTTAAATATTTAGTTGTCTCTATGACTTCCCCATAAAGACAACTAAATATTTTTCATCGTTTTTTCTGCATTTTATCTGTACAGAACCCTCCACTAACGCTAGACGAGCTTGACCGATTTTTTTAAATAACGCTCTGTCTCGTCATTTTGTAAATCTAGAACACTCTCAACTAAAAAAATAAATGGAGTGTGCATTTTGGTTTTTATTTATTTATGTTTTTTTGACCGATTTACGAAATAGTATTTAGTTTTTTTATGATTCTTTCAGAACATTCTGTAAAGTAATTTTGGTCTACCTAATTTATGACTAAAATGACTCTGAAAAATATCTACAAATAACATTTTTACACCACGTCTGTATACATATCAGGCGTGTAAGATCGTTTGCATAAGTGTTAATCAGTTTTCAATTAGACTCGATCAGCACGGTAAAATGCAAGTTACAAGCAAACCTTTACTTCCAGTAACAGGCATCTTTGAATTTTCGTACAAAACTTCTATCACCCTTTAAATAACATTATTGCAGTTATGAAAAGGAGATGTATTGTCGCTATACGCCATGTAGCACGATGCTTACGGTTCTCAATTACAAATCATTTTATTTTATTTCAAGATTTTTTAAATTCTGCATGTTCTTTCCTCTTGACCTGATTTTGATTGAGCTGTCAATTTGCTTGCAAATTTATGAATCAAATAATATTGCGAGGCAGTGCAATTTTATAATGACATAGACTGATCTGATGCCATAACTGAAAGATGGAAATGGAAGCCCCGAATTATAATGACAAAACACAATCGAGTTGGAATAAGTTTGACTTGTCTTGTAGTACAACCAGTACTTAAAAATCCAATACCTATAAGCAAGCTAAAAACGTTTTTATTTTTCGACGGGATGTTAGAGCCCGCAGAGCCTTAGTCCTTGTTACTAATCATTATTTACTACCAGTAGTTCAGATTGCTACTTTATACGATGTTTGCTGACCCTCAATAGCACAAAAGGTTTCATTCCAAAAAACACTGTGTGGTAGCGATTAACGGCTTTATATTTCTTTGTTTACTAGTCACAACACAACTCATATTTTTTTCTAACCGTATTGAAAGCAGGATTTAAGGTTTAATTGAATTCACTTTTATAAGTTTTTCATTGAATACTATATAAGAAAATAAAAATCACGCCCAACGCCCAAAGAAACTGATAATCGAATAACATTGGTACGCAGTTATTCTCTTGTCGTCATACAAGCACATACCAAGCGTTCGTCGATTACAAAAAGCTTCTACATTAGCGTTAGCGTGGTGGTGACCTATGACGTACTGTGCGTCCAAAACTGCAATAATACTACTTTTAAAGGTGCTTGCCAGTAAGCACTCTGGTAATATATTACACACCTACACAACATTTACTCTTACGAAGAATTTACAGAAGTCCTGACACGTGTGGGTCGTTACACTCAACGATCAATATATAAATATTAATGTATGTAAAAATAATAAAACCCAATGCGCGTTTACGAGGGTATTGAAGTGGGTATTTATACGTAAATACATCAGTGGCTTGAAAGCTTTGAGGGTTCGTGCTGATTGTACTAATCAGAGCTGATTTTTATTGATGAAGGTAGTAACTTGTATTACGGGCTTTTGAATTTGGCTAGCTGCCACTGGACAGAGACAACACAAATAAACAGATAATGGCTATGTTTCACCTGAAAAACGTATTGTAACCAAATATTGTTTGTCAAGCCAAATAATAGAACTATTAATAAAAGTCATGAGAATAGAAAATATCACGGCGTTCGTTAAAATGGCTCGACACTTCTCACACAAATAGCATTTTCATAAGCTATTGCTATAAAGTGACAAGTCTCAGTCATATAACTTGTTAAAAAGAAATATGAATTCCTCTCCTTTGAAAGATTTTCATCATCATTAGCGCTTGCAGAAATATCACAGGTACAACTTTTCAAACTATTTTATCAATAACGAGTTGTTGCTGCCTTTTTAAAGGATGGATGTAGAGAAGCAGGAAAGTATTTGAATTGGAAAAAAGTAATAAAAGGTATCTCGAACAGTTTTCTGATCCGAGCCAAAGGCAACAGTCCAACTTGACTCACATATAATTTTACATGCTTCGGGCAAAACTTTTAATACGCAGTGTTGTAAATTCAAAGATGTCTTCGAAGCAATGTGAGTATAACATTTTTGAAGTAGATTTATATTCTGCTATCAAGTTTATTTTTACTTTTGTCTGAGAATTTCTTTTGCATGTGCTTATGAGAATATTATTTCTAAATCACGTTTCAGTAAGATCTTCGATGAAATTTGTATTCCTTTGAAATGAAAGCATTACTATAGAGGGACTATATAGAAAATCTTTTAAAAGGTGTAACGGTATTATCTATTTTCCAAGATTTCTTGAAATTCCATTCGGTATAAGACGAAATAAATCTCCCCACACATTCGCTTGAAAACTTCAGTAGTACCTAATCCTCTCTCAGTTTAAATACAAGAATTAAGTATTTTATTCTTGGTTTATCGATAAAACAAAGAAAAACAGCGGCCAATGAGAGGACAAAGAGACAATAAAGAGGAACAAATAAAAAACGGGAATAATTTACAAAACAGATTTGCATTTATGCCATTTGGAAAACATTAGTCGGGGTACGCTGTTTAACTGGAAATCCTTTATTTTAATTTGCCGCCAGAAAGAAGTATTCTGATGCAAATACGAGACCGAAATGATTAGATTTATTTGTAGAGAAAAAAAATTTACTCGGCCGGCTAATGTCTTTGCACGTCGAATTATTTTTTTAATGCTAATGAAAGTAACCCCGCATATTTTTCGGGGATTCGGGTTTTTAGGTCATAGTTTAGTATTTTGTTGGTTTTAATGCTTGTTTTGTTCTCATTCTAATTAAAACATACATATATCTGGTGATATACGAATGGGAGGGATCGGTGTCCAATGGGAATTACATAGGGTATTGTGTCTATCACCAGGATCTTTCTGTCTTACATTATCTCATGAACCGAAATAGCAAAATTGTTGAAATTTTAGATACGGCGTGTTACTGTTGTTGTTGTAACAAAAAGCAAAAAAAAACCATGACCGATAAAATGTAAAAATAGTCTAGTCAACCCTTCTCCACCGAACAACACCAACCCATCTTAAAGGGACTTGTGTAATAAAACCTTGTAAGGTGCATACATTATATTCTCATGTAATAATGCCAACTGAATTTAGGTCACAATATTGTTATGACACGTTGCCGCTAACCTGGAAGACACTGTGTCACAACTCAGTGCACACGTCACGCTGTGTTCTGACAGCTAAGGTCTTCGAAAAGGAGAATAAGAATTGCACGCACTATTTCTATGATACACGCACATGGGATGAGTCGCGCCTGTCTCTATGTACTAAGGTCTCTATGTACGATGAAAACTAAGGAAATGATTAAATTATAGAGAGTTGATTATATTGAGATTTCATGGAAAGAGGCTTACATTTTTTTAAATCTCTAAGTTTCTGTAGTGCCTCATGTTTTTAGAAGGGCAATGAAAACTACCAGTGAATTGTTAGTAAAAGGCCTACCACCACCGCGTCATAAAATTAGTTTATTTTATTTTGAAAGTGTTTATTTAGAACGAATCGAAGACAGTCCTTCCGAATGATTTATTTATCAATAACTTTGTTTTGAAAACAAACAGAAACCTACTAATATTATAAACACGGAAGTTTCTATGGATGGATGAATAGATGTTTATTACTCTCTCACGCAAAACACCTGAACGGCTTTCGAAGAAATGTGGTACACAGGTAGTTTTAACCTGGATTGACCTGAACGCACAGGATAATTTAAATCATCCCAACATCGTAACACACTTACTCATTTGCACATAATTTTGATATTTTTGATCTCTGTTATATATTTTTTTGGTTTTTTTTTAATTACAAGTAAAGTTTCTTTTTTGTGTTCTTCTAGTTTTAAGCGCTTTTCTATTAATGTTTATTAATTTCAATGTTGGAGCACTCCCCATCTCGGAATTAAATAACTAGAAAGGGATACATGATCTTCAGGTTCCATTTAAATCAGACAGTTCAGATATAATTAATACGATAACAATCCTTGTAGCCCCTTACTATATAATATGTATAGCACAAGCAGTCAGCAGTCTCGTCGCTGGTTAAGGCGGTCGGTTACCGCAGACTCCATGCTCCGGACCAGTGCCCCCGCACTAGACATTACTTGGACTGCTTATTAAATATCGATATTATCGAAAATGGTCGACAATTGCGACGGAATTCCAATAGAATTTGTGTGGATTCGTAGAAACTGCATGATGCAAAAAATGTGATGTATTGGTATGACTTGTCATCTCATTACCTCTTCTTATTGTTTGAATATTTTTAACTATTTTTAAAACTAAGTTAAACTAAGTTTATCTGTAACTATTTTTTATAGAATTTGACGATGGAACAGTTTCGATAGGATTGTAGATCTCGTTTTTCAGTGAACAAATCAAAAACCAATAGTTTCGATTACATGATATAATCTATGTGAATAAATTATTTACGAGACAATGATTAAGATCGAAATGAAGGTATATGTAATCGTAGACTTGCCAAATACAAAACGTCATTTTAGAACATGTAAAATAAGAATTTAAAGTAAAAAATACTTGCTCAATTCTTACACTTACTTACACTAAATATTGTAGAGAAGCAACGCTTCGGTATTTTTCTCCCAACATTACTTCAGAGCAGATTTAGTCACTGGCTTACGATGACTATCGATTACATAATTACTATGATTTGCGAACGAAAACTAGTATCTATTAACTATCTTCTTTGGCCGTTTTGTAAACATTATATAGTGATATTACGTCATTCTAGCAATCAAAATAATAGTACGTGCCTTATTATAAACATGGCAGGAGGAATCTAGCGCATTCGTCTTTCGATTGTTAAGACATAAGTGAAGGTGAATGGCTGTGTTTATTAAGTCGCGAAAATCTCCTCGCACACTGGACAGAAATTAATATTGTTTTATATTAGAATAGGATTGTTTTTATAAATATGCTGTATCGTCATGGAATCATTCATCCATTGTCCTTCGCTATTTTTCTATCATTATTAAAAGAGACGCGTTTTCATTCGGTTCTCTCTCAACGGCTGTACAAATGTGGGCCTTGGTGATTTCATCTATTTTCGTTATAATTTTTTCACCTATGTCAAATTTTAATGTCATGTGCTTAAATGACAGTGAACTGACAATGGACTTTATAGAACCACGAAGCAGAGCCCAAAGAGAAAATTCAGTGTTCGACGCGTTTCACAGTTTTTTCTCTAATTTAAAAAGCTTTTTCGGTGCAAAACCGAAGGGATTCGAAGAGAAAAAGAAACGTGTGAAATCTGCGTTTACTAAGTTTTTTGAAGAGATAAACAAAACCCCGTCACAGCCAGGAGACCCGCGTGCTCTGGAGGCGCAATATTTTGGCTCGGGGGCGGCAGGACCAAGGTTAAGAAACTTTTACTCTCGAAGAGTTTTTAATATAAAACCTGAAACAAGTGCTGATCAGTTAATCACAGCACACGGGTACAGAGTAGAGTCACACACCGTATTGACTGCTGACGGATATATGATAACTATGCAAAGAGTTTTACCAGAATCTGGTAAGATTCCTAAGCGAGCAGTTCTACTCAATCACGGCTTATTTGGTTGTGCTGAAGACTGGCTCTTTTTAGGACGAGACAGAGCCCTACCTTACATGCTAGCAGACACCGGGTATGATGTTTGGTTACTCAATGCCCGAGGCAATAGATACTCGAGGATGCACACAAACAAAAGCAAAGAGAGAACAGACTTCTGGGATTTTTCATTTCATGAAATGGGTGTATATGATTTGCCAGCTGTTATTACGTACATAAGTGAAATCACAAACAAAGCTGAACTGAACTATGTTGGCCACTCGATGGGAGGAACTGCGCTACTCGTACTTTTATCTAGAATACCTGAATACAATTTCATATTAAGATCCGCCATTCTTCTAGCACCGTTAGTGTTTATGTACCACGTAAAAGGTCCAATAAGGCTGCTAACAGATTTCTATAATAGGAATGGTCAGAGTTCCTTGAATTTTCTTGGACAAACGGATTTTTTGCCAGATGGATTATTTCCAGAACAAATCGTGGAAAGGTATTGTAAAGGTGAAGAAAGATTATGTTTGAACCCTCTGCTATTACTTGCAAATGGAGGAAGAGAATTAGTAAGTGAAGAAATTATAGAAAACATACTTAGTCATACTCCTGCTGGAGGATCGGTCAAGACGATAATACATTACGTGCAGTTAGTAAAGAGTGGATATTTCCAAATGTACGATTATGGCGCGTCGAATAATATACGAAAATATGGCAATAGTACTGCTCCTTTTTACGATTTGACTAAAGTAACTGTACCGATGGCTTTCTTTAGTTCTCCCGCAGATTGGCTGTCAACTAGGTCGGATCTACAAACCCTGATACCTCTGTTACAAGACGTCAACGTACATCATGTGGTGAAAGCGAATGAGTTCGGGCATTTAGACTTTCTTTGGTCAGAAGACGCTCCCGACTTGGTTTACAATTTTGTTCTGACAATTTTGGATCAAATA